>NC_142010.1:19733546-20033546 GCF_049901735.1 Notechis scutatus | reverse complement strand
GAAGTGTAAGAAAAGCAATAATAGTTAATAATAGATGTTGTTTTTGCAGGAATCATACATTTGATGTCCCAAAGGTGCTTTTTCAGGAGGCAGCTGGACTTCCTTGTTTTTTCTTTGAAGACATTTTGCTTCTCATCCAAGAAGCTTCTTCAGCTCTGACAGGATAGTGGGGAATGGAAGGATTGGAGCTCACTATCCTGTCAGAGCTGAAGAAGCTTCTTGGATGAGAAGCAAAATGTCAAATGTTTTTTCAAAGAAAAAACAAGAAAGTCCAGTTGCCTCCTGAAAAAGCACCTTTGGGACAACCATGACCTGGATGACAGAGAATCTCTACAGACATACATCTAAAAGCACCAGTACTAAAAAATGTAATAGGGCTTAAAATGATAAGAAATAGCTAGGAGATGTTTGCAGCCCCAAAGTCAGGCTAGCTAGCAGGATTAACTACAAGAGCTCGCACATAATCTAGAAATAATCTGCTTGCTTCGGTTTATGTTTATGCATCTAAGTTCCAGGAACTGCGGGTTAAGCAAAGTTGCATGTATTGCTAATAGAAAAACCAGCTTAAAAGACAAAGGTAATATCAAAAGGGGGAACTAGCTTGGGGCATTCCGGAAAGATTGTGAACTGTGTGGTTGTGGTCCTCGTCAAATGGGAAGACATGGGAGGGACTTACACTTCGGGCTGAGGGAATGAAATGCTGCTGAAATCTATTTTTGGATGTACCTACTTTGCTAGCCACGTGCTCTTGCAAGAATGTATTTTACAATAAACTGCTTGCTACTTTACTTAATGACTTGTCCAATTTCTGGCTACTGAGTGCGTTTCTCACAAAAGTGTGCTGTTACCTACAGGCCCAGCCTTCCACATGTGATTAGAGATATCATGAAGTCATAGTTCTTAATCTAGTGCAGATAATATGTTATTTTACTTGGTTCCAGAGAAACAAAGGTTGGACTTTGCTGTTTTCTGGCTAGTATGTTAAGCGCCAAGTAGCCTTTCTTTGAAGAGAGCCCTTTGAAGAATGTGGTGTGTGTGTGTGTGTTTTCTTTTCTGAGCCTGCAGTTCTATGAGAGAATCAGCAGAACTGGCCACTTGTGGTAGAGAACTAACAGAGGGAATGAGGCCTCTTGCTCAGGGGACTCCAACCTTGGCAACTTTAAGACTTGTGGACTTCAACTCCCAGCTGGCTGAGGAACTCTGGGAGTTGAAGTCCACAAGTCTTAAAGTTGCCAAGGTTGGAGACCCTTGCCTAGCTTGACCATCTCTCAGCACCTCTGCTCTGCTCTGCTCTTGATGGCTCAATGGTGCCAATGAATTTGTTTCCAAAAAAGGCTGTAGAGAAAGGTCACAGGCCATCTCTGGTTCACTTAGCCGTTGACTTCATTTTTTCCCCTGTGAGAAAACAGCCAATAAATACTGTATCATGTGACTATAGAGATCTGCAGGCCTTCCCACTAAGGATGTGTAGCATGCCAGACAATCCTGCGGAGCCTGCTCAAGCATCGCTTATGTGCCTGTCCTGGATAGAGGGAAGTGAACTGCTAATGATTTTTTCCGCCATCCTCACCACTGTCTGCACCCACTTCTTCTCTGAAGCATTAATCCTTCCAAAACCAGACCGTAATGCAATAAGACAGGATGCTCTCGGTTCTCCCTCTGTAGAAAGTGGTAAGGATAGGGGAAGGAAGATGAACTTTTCTCATGTGATGCAGAAAATGCAGGTGCTGCTGTGCCCGCTTCACCAGAGTCTCGCTGTTGAGCGACCAAGGTAGCCTACTCATTAGCTGCACACCAAGAAACTTGATGCCAGAGGTGTGTGGCTGTGCAGGCCTTTTCTGAATTTGACATTTTGTATAAAGTTCTGAACTAACTTATTTGGGGCAGTTGATTTGGACTTTTGTCCCAAGTGTGTGGCTTTCTATTTCTGCCAAAATAAACAGCTGAAAGTTGCCTTCCTCGTTCCAGTGTGACTTATTGGGCCCTTCAGGAAAACAGAACCCAGCCGAGACCCCGGCCAACAGTTTTGACTCGAGGTTGCTGGGGACAGTCTGAATGCAAACTGAGTGGAACCAGTGCCACACAATGGACTTTTGTGTCCTGTGAGTGGAGGGGCTGAGCCACAAGTCACTCTGGTGATGGTTCAAAAGATTATGCTCTTCACCCCTTCGTCTTCTTATCCCCAAAACTGGGCTCTTGCTTGGTGTTGAAGCTGATATGTCACCGGACACAAGGTGTGATACAATATACTTTTATTTTGGTACCAAGATATAAGGACCCCGGCTCAAAAGCTAACCAAGGGCCCCGATTTTACAATCTTAAAGCAATTTTTATAGTCAAGGGGTGGTCAAATTCAGCCCTTTGCCCTTCCCCTAATGATGCATGTATAACAGATAATATTGGTTATTTGGATCTCAGCCCCCTACATAGCTAAATGTTGCATCACCTGTGTTTCACCCCAGGTCATAGGTATCTTGCAAAGTGTCCTAGTTCCATGTGCCAGCTATGTGGTTTTGGGTTTTTTTTTTCATATAAGCAAATTATTCTTGTCCCTAATATCCTGGCTAGTGGTTTAAGGTGCTAACTTCTGCCTTGCTAAGAATGTGCAGTTCCAGCCTCTTTCCTATTGCAAAGCTGTTCAAAGCAGCACCCCCTCAACTTCCCTCGACCTTCCCTCCTTCCGCAGAGAAAAGTAAAAGCAGTTTTAAATCTTTGTCTGAGGCAGCACCCCCACTCCCCTGCAATCCCCCTCCTTCTGTAGAGAGAGAGAAGACAGGAAGGACCAAGGCTGCTTAAGTCAAAGAAACGAGGACGAGAGAAAATGTTTTATCAGAATTCATGTTCCTCACTCTCATGTCCATTCCATCCATACCTGGGTCCTATCTCCACATTTGACCCTTCCTCTGATCCCCAGGGCCTCCTCTGTACATACATTCCATCACCTGATCCTTCAATCTGTGGGACTTGTCTACTTCAGAAGGGACGAGGATGACCTGACTCCATTCTTATGTCCTTGGGTGGGGGGGAGCAGAGTGGGAGTGCGAGACGCACAATCACACAGGCTCTTCTACCTGTAACATTTCCTTCCATTGGAGAAGGAGCTATAATAGTTCAAATGGACCAGATCAGGTATTAGGGTGTTTATGAGCATAGGGGAAGCGGGTAGCCTCAGGGGCTCCTCATTTTGTGAGAAAATCAACTAAGCTGCAGATAATGGGAAAACAACAGGAAAAGCATGCAGAACTGAAAATGGCTGGTGGTCTCCATCACAGGAGCAGTGGGACTGTTTCTTCGCTGATTCCCTAGGTCAAGCTTGTTTAAAGAAAAATTCCTGCAAACTCGGGATGCCAGAAGTCTTTCTTTTTTCTTTTTAAAACAAGTTTTGTTCAGTTTTCCACCTTTTAACATCTCATTTTAGAGAACAGCATGATTACAGGTTTCACATATACATCAGAGGTGCTACTTGACCGGTTCGTACCTATTCGGGCGAACCAGTAGCGGTTATTTGGCATGGGTCGCCGAACCAGTGGCAATCCCTGGCTGGCCATGCCCCCAACCCGGTCACCCAGTCGCTCACTTGCGATCGCTCTCCTAGCTTTCTGTTCCCCACATCCTCTTTCTCCCCAGGGAAAAGGAAGAAAGGCATGGACGCTGCAAGTATCACTTTCCCGTGTGAGTTAAAATGTCTGGAGTGAGAAAGAGTGCGGTCTGACAGAGGGGGTGGGGGTGAATCGAGCCTTGGAGCACTTTTGCAACGTAAAAGAATCCACTCAAGCCTTGGAGAAATTTAAAGGAGCTGCTTCCAAAATGCTTGTCTGTTAAGTGCTGTGGTGTGTGTGTGTGTGTGTGTGTGAGTGTATGAGAGAGAGAGAGAGAGAGAGAGAGAGAGAGAGAGAGAGAGAGAGAGAGAGAGAGAGAGAGAGAAAGAAATAGGAAGAGAGAGATAAAACTCTGTGTTATTATTTTTAATTGTTCCATTATTTATCATGTGTTAATGTTTTACACTGTCCCTACACCTAGAGTGATTTTTCTGCCTTTCTTTTGCCCAGGGCTACCACATATTTTTCAGGCTTTACATGCATTCAATGTCAATAGTCCAGAGCATAAAATACACATGTGTTTAACAAGAGTTGAAAGGGACCTTGGAGGTCTTCTAGTCCAACCCCGGCTCAGGCAAGAAAACTGAGGATGCCAAACTCTGAGTAGAAATCCTGGGAAAGGTGTCAGAATAATACTTAGAAGGGACCTTGGGGTGAACCCTATACCATTTCAGAGAAATGGCTGTCCGGTCTTTTCTTAAACCTTCCAGTGATTGAGCACCCAGAACTTCTGGAGACAGGCAGTTCCACTGGTTAATTGTTCTCACTCACAGGAAGTTTCTCCTTAGTTTTAGGTTGCTTCTCTCTGTTCAGTTTCCATCCATTGCTTCTTGTTTACATTCTGCTTCTTTGGAAAATACATTCCCCCCCCTCCTTCTTTTGTGGCAGCCCCTTAAAAGCCTGTTGCCTATATCACACTCTTGAGTAAAGCACGTGAGCCATTTCCTCCTTTCAGTGGTTCATGAAAGTACATCTATAGTATGCAGATAATAAAGTCAAAAAAGGTGAACAACATTTTTACAGAACTATAGATACGTTGAGGCTGGGTGACAAGGAATGGCTGGGAGGGGAGGGGCCAGGTGAGGCACCCCTTGATGTGAGTGACATTGAGTTGGCCACGCCCACCCAGTCACATGACCACTAGGCCACACCCACACAGTCACATGACTGCAAGCCATGCCCACCAAATAAGCCATGCCCACAGAACCGGTAGTAAAAAAAATTGAATTCCACCACTGATATACATACAAATATGACCATAGTTATATATTCAATTTTTGTATTGAATCTTAACGATGCTTTTATACATTTTCTATTTTATTGTATTATTCCCAATGCATATCTCATTATTTAATTCACATATATTAACTTCATAATTATTATACTTTAGTACTTTTAACTGTCACATTTGTATAGTCCTCTTAAATTCTGATTAATAACACTCCTTCTATAGATTGGTTTCCCCCCTAAAATATCAGTTTAAGTGCGCCACCTCAAATTTACATATTCTTTATCTCTCCTTTTAAATCCCATTAAGTGTTTAACATTTTATTACCTAAATCATTAAAAATAATCCCTTTAAGATTACATAACATATATAAATCAGATTCTGCATGGAAACTCAATTTCATTGAGGGCCACATCAGGATTGGGTTTGACCTTGGAGGGCCAGTGGGGGCGTGGCCATGGTGGGTGTGACATGGGACCGCACTTCCAGAGACATGTTTTTATAAACTTATACAAAATTGTTGACATAGGCTACAGTAGCAGAAAGGTAAAATATTTTACTTTTCCTTTTATAACCTTCTGAGTCAAGGACAGCCAGAATACTCTGGAGGCTCTGTTTGGGCCTGGAAGGCCTCCCAGAGTACTCTAGAGGCCAAAACTGGTTGCGGGGAGAGGGGCATGCTTGCCCCGCCCATGGTCCATTTTTCCTAACAGAGGCACTGCAGACCAGTCCTTTGCTATTTCCAGACTGGCCCTGTGGGCCGGATCTAAGCAACCTGCAGGCTGGATCCGCCCTGCAGGCCTTGAGTTTGACACCCTTGTATAAAGGGGACTGGAAGAAGCATCATTATTCAGAACTCTGATGAAACTTATGTATTTTATACCAGAATTTTAATCATGTACAGCTCAATATATGAATCAAAAAGATCTTAAGGCTAAAGCATTTTGCTTTTTGTGAATAAATTTACCACTGATATTTGCATCTTCCCTTCTTAAATATCACTCAAGATAGAATAATAAGGCAATTGGAAACAATTGCAAGGCTGGAATTTGAAACCATCAAAGCTAATAGATTTGTTATCCAAATATCACCTCTGTACTACCATGACTTTACAATAAATCTTTATTCAAAAATGTGAATACAAAAATATATAAAAAATGGAATAGTTTATTTCAATTTCACATTAATTTTCCTGCCTGTATACCATCTCCAAGAGGTATATGGGGTTTATTTTGTTACATTGTCAATGTTAGGGCGCCATCTGATTTGTCTGCAGATTTGCATGTGCATGTGAAGTTCAGAAACCATTTTGAATTGTGAAGTTCTAAACTTATCTTTCTCCCTTTAAAAGCTGAATCTGATGAATTCAGGATCTAGGCACTCCTTCATTCTGGCATTTGTTATTTTATAGGTTTAGCGAGTTGTGTATATTGAGTGCATATTAAAAGAAAGTTAAGGGGTTTTTGCCTGCCATTTATTCTTTTTTTTAATAAATTTTATTTGATATAAACATTAAAAAACAGTGAATGTGGTGTTTCCTCTTTGACATACATTTCTCTCCAATCTTTTAAGTTAGAAATAAAGAAAAAAGTTAATACATTTATATACAAATATACATTTTTGTGTATGATATTTCCAATAATCTTTGTAGTCATTTTTTAAACACTTCTCCACTTATTTTAAATCTACAAACATCCTTTCAAGTCCTTCCATTTATAAAATTTGTTTCATATTTTATAATATTCAAGTTCATCTCGCTCCTTCAATTCAAGTATAAGTCTATCTAATTTGGCGCATTGTAATATTTTCTCAATCAAAACATCTTCGCTTGGGATTTCTCTTGCCTTCCAATTTTGGGCAAATATTATTCTTGCTGCCGTAATTATGTGAATAATTAAATAAGTATTGACTTTGTTTATCTTCCTCTGCATTATTCCTAATAGAAACATCTCTGGTGTGTACTCTTTATTGTTTGAAATGTGTGTGGGTTTTGCCTATTTGCCCTTACTCTTTACTCTTTTCCTATCTACTCCTACTTAGGCTCAAACACCCCCATCTTCAGACCCTACAAAATTTCCTTTCCCATAGTTGAAGTTCAAAAGGAGAAGGCAGACAATAGGGGAATACAATGTAATGTTTCTCTCTTCCCTCTTCCTCAGGATTTTTTACAATATTTTTATATGCATCCAATTTTATTATGTGAGTCACGTGCTTTTTAAAGAGGCAACTGGAATTTCCGTTTTTCTCTGAAGTCGTTTGGGGGTTTCTTCTCATCCAAGGAGCTTGTTTTTCTCACTCCTTCTTCAGAACATATGGTTTTTTTTACAGAATGTGCTTGGATCGATTTTTTTTTTTTTTGCAGATGAAGCAGTGTTCATTGGTGCATCTCCTGAGGTGGCTGTGGCATCATTGTTCAAATACGCACAGTCTCCTCCATTTCCCATGACTTCCAACCTGCAAAAGAAGCAGAAAATAGTGGGAGTATTCCCAAAAACTAGCAGCACCAAGTTAGTCCTGAGTTTACAATTCAAAGTATGTGGCTATTTTATTTTATCTCAGTATTTTTCCATAAGAGAAATCCTGCTCAGCACGTATACCTCTCAGGGCAAAGTTCACTAAACGGACAGGAAAATAACTGACAGGAAGAAGCTAAATTGATAAGATTAACACAGAGGTCTGTGTCAGACATATTTCACAAAAGCCTGTGAAAGGATGTATATTCAAAAGTCTGTCAGATAAGATGTGTATTCTGTAAAGACATGTTTACCGGAAAACTATTAATCAATAACAGCCAAGAAGTTCGTTATTTGTATCACTTGTAGCCTGGTCTAAAAGATAAACTTTGTAAACTTCTTTGTCTTTCTGTAAACCCCCCTCACCCCCCTCTTTTCAGCATAATAAAAGAGCACAGCGTAGAGCAAGGAGCAGCCTAAACATTCCATCTGTCTTAGGCTCAAATGAGGCAATCCCATCTGCCTCAAGCAATGCGCTGTCTCACCTAAAGAAATCTTCGTCTTGCGTTCTTTTTTCTTTTAGCTTTGCAATCACTCTTGCGAGAGTCCCTCAATCACCCTGGCTAGGGTTACGCTGCTTAAACTCACCCTGGATAGGGTCCTGCTTTTGCCAAACTTCGCCCTTGCGAGGGCTTCTCTCTATCTCACCCTTGCGAGGGTCCCTTTCTAAGAGGAATTCAGCAATCAACCTGAAGATCTAAACAACAGACCGGTTGCTCAACGCAACAAATGGGGGCTCGTCCGGGATTCCTTGATTTGTCCGGGATGCCTTGATTTGTCTGGGATCTCTTCGATCTTCAGGTTCCAAGGTGTGACTTCTGTCTAGAGGTGCATCTCCTTCACTCCCATTGCTACGCACCTGGCATAGGTTTCGTACGAATCGTAAGTAATGGGCTCCTCACTTTCTCAAGTTTCGTCAGGGCACAGGGACGAACTTTATAGTCTAGTGAAGAAGGCTAATTCCTTTCAGAAAATTAATGGTACAACTGTGTACCCAATTTCGAAGAAATCTTTAAATAAATTTATAATTTATATTGAGGCGCACTGTCCAGCCTATCCATCTGCTGGAACTCTTAGCCATTCTCAATGGGAAAAATTAGGAAAATATTTACATGAAATTCCCAGAGCTCCCATGGATATACTTATCTCTTGGAGAGCAATAATGGCTGCTATAACAATTGTTTATCCATCTTCTAGTCTTCCTGAAAAATCTTTTTCTCCTGTTTCCTCTGATTCCCCTTCTTCTAATTTAAAAACTTCCAAGCCTCTTGCAGCTCATTTTGATACAAATTCTTCCTCACCTCCTTATCCAGACACTTCTTCCCCTCCTCCCCCTCCTCCCTACAACTCACCTCACATTCCTGATGTTAACCCTATCAACTCCACTGATTCTCCTGCCTCCTTGCCTGTTTGTAATACCTTTCAGAAGGCACTGATTAAAGGATTCTTTTCTCTGATATCTTCTCAACTTGCTGCTTGGCACAATGACTATCGCTTAGCAGTTCAATCTGTTGCAACAGCTGGCTTTTCTCAAGCTGTTACCCTAGACCATTTTCTTTGTCAGGGAGCCATCCCGTACTCCACAGGATGAGATTCAGATGGGGAAAGGGGTTATCTCATCATGAGAAAGGTCCTTCTCAACCTTCTTTGTCTTTTAACAAAATTCTTCAAGGACCCCACAGATTTTTCATTCTTATTCTCAGTGTGTTCCATCTTAGAACAAATCATTTAACTGTCTTTTATAACTTCTCTGTTGTGTCTGTTCAACATGTGGGGCCGTGATCTTATGTCTCAACTTAACACAAAACTCATTATTGATTAATGGAATCTTTTGCAAAAACTCTACCATGTGTCAATACTATGTAAATAATGTCTTGCTACTCTATTGTTCTGCTTTTCCACAATTTCTGATGTACTTGAGAAGACAAGAGTGGGAAGCTAAAAGATTGTTTATTGCAAGTAGATTTGATGATAAAGATGAAGGAAGGAAATGGAAGTAGGAAGGAGAGAGATGGTTTGTGGAAGTGTTGTTTGGAGGAAGGAAAGAGCTTTGAAGAGTCTCTGGAGTTGACAAATTGAGAAGGATGTGTATGTCTGTGAATGCAATGAGGGAATTCTGGATGTTTGTTTGAAAGTAAACAAGAATTACTTATAAAATTGGCTTTTTCAAATGCAAATCAAGATTGTCAAAAAATTCTACAGCCAGTTGCTAATAAGCCAGGAGTGACTTTGGCTGAGTTTTTACAACTCTGTAGAATTGTAGGAACAACCACTCATAAAATGGATATGCTTGCTACTGCAATCACTTCTTCATTACCAAATTCTAATTCTGTTTCCACTTTTTCTCCTGATGCTTTTGCTGTAACACGCAATGGCAATTGTTTTAACTGTGGAAAGCCAGGACATTTTAAAAATCAATGTCGTTTGCCAGGGGGTGGAGCTGCCTTTCGTGGCCAAACCAGAGGTCCACCTTCCTCATCTAAGCCAAAAACTATCTGTCCTCGCTGCAGGAAAGGCTATCATTGGGCTTCACAATGTCATTCTAATCCTTCTCCTTCTCAGCCTTCGGGAAACTAATTGAGGGGTCTTCAGCTAGCCCCGCTACAAAGGCTGAATTACCTGTCACAACATTTCCTGTGGTGCTGTTAGAGGATCTTGTGTATGATGATCCTGGTGCAGTTTTTACTCTTCCTTTAACTACAACATTTCTCAAACCTTTACCTCCTTCCACACCTGTCTTGCTTATTCCCAATTCTTCTCTTACAATAGAGGGTGTGGTTGCAGCTCCTTACTTATATGATTCTTCTGCTCTTAATAATCTTGCATTGGCTGCAATAGGAGATCGTTGCTTTACTTTAAAAAAGGGAACAGTAGTGGCAACACTTATAATTTTGCCTCTTTTTGAACCACTTTCTTTGTTTGCATTACAGCAGCCTGTTCAAGCTTCAAAACCAACTCTTTCTGTTACACTCAATGGTCGAATTTTTGAAGGTCTGATTGACACCGGTGCAGATGTTTCTGTTATTCGTTCTTCTGAATGGCCCTCTTCTTGGTCTCTCACAGAAGCTTCTTCAGTGCAGGGTGTGGGTGGAGCTCAAGCTGCTAAGGTCAGCTCTCATTGGCTCTCTGCTTCTACTGAGCATTCAACTTTAACTGCTTATCTTAAACCCTATATCCTTCCTCTACATTGCAATCTATGGGGACGTGATTTACTTTCTCAATTTCAGGCTTTTATTCAGATACCATAGTTTTTCTATTAAAATGTCTATTTCTCCTTTATCTCTTACTCTTAAAACCTCCCAACGTTGCAAAATATCTTAAATGTTTGTCTGTACACTCTTAACTTTCTCAATCTTACTGGCTCTCCTCCCTCCACAGCGGCTTCTCGCCACTTCACTAAGCCAGTAGTTCCCTCTTCCCGTCCTCTTGTTTATTTCAGACAGCTTCCAGATCCTGCGTGGAAAGGTCCTGCACAGCTCATCACCTGGGGAAAAGGTTACGCAGCTGTCCAACTTCCTGATCGAGTGCTTTGGGTTCCTGCTCGCTGTGTCAGACCTTACCATGGCAAACCTGACTCTAACCCTAATCTTTCTTCTGATATCAATACTTCCTGTCTTTTCTCAATTTAAGGCATCTCCTGATGCTATTTTTGCTTTCCTTACTGATACTGTTACCTTTATTTTTAAAGATAATCTTCTTTCTGCATGTAATTATGTTTTTCAACACAATGGTAGTTTTCTTTCTCCTACTTCTGACATAACTATTTACTATTACTATTCTCCTTGTTTAATATTTTTAACTATACATGTTACTCAACTTACTATAGGTTCTTATTCTTGCTTAGGATTTTTTCACAATCACACTTATTTCAATCACACTGTTCTATTGCTTTCAACTTCTTCAGTGGCATCTACTCCACTATCTTCGGTTTTACTTACATTGCCATCTCAAGCTAATTCTGAGAAAACTTTTCCTGGAGATAAACTACGCTGGCATCTTCGTTGCTGCTTTCCACCCTGTGATGTCACCAAATGCATATTGCATCATTCATCTTCCTGGGTTCCTGATCACTACAAACCACCTGTCGTGCGAAGACGCTACCTCATCCCTGATGACATCCATCGCAAGACTACAGCTCTCATTCGAGCTCGCTATCTTGGGTATCCTGCCTTCATCGCTGACAACTCCATCTCTAAGCAGTCTGCATCTCATGCTGTTCCAAGATTTGGCTATCATCGCATTCCTCGAAGCATACAATCATCTTCTACAAATGAACATCAACCTCAAACTTACACCTGGACTATCCTTGATTTTCAAGGAAAAATTTTAAACACCACCACTAATTATACTAGATGGCCATGGTTTCCTCAGCTTTTCATGGATTTTGCTGAAATGGGAACAGGAGTAGAAAAATTTGCAGACAAAAAACTACAAGCTGATACATGGGACAAGCAAGGCTCCTGTTCTCCAGCACCTGCTGACAACTTTAGATTATATTTTTGTCCTGCTCATAGTACTGGTACTTCTCGTTCTGCCTGCGGTGGGGTAGTTGACAAATATTGTAAAAAATGGAGTTGTGTATCCACAGGTCATATCTGGTGGGAAGCACCTACCAAAAAATGACTATATTCATATTACTCGTGCTCAAGCACATCTTCCCTGCTCTCAATGGCCTTGTTGTGGACAGAGAATAAATCCACTCAGAATAACTTTTACTGCAAAAGGAAAGACACTTGCAAGAAAACAAGGGATGGTTGGGTTCACTTGGGGAGGACGTCAGTGGGATGGTCAAGGAGATGAAGGGAATATTTTTACAATTCGTCTTTCTATATCTATGTCTCATTATGATGTTGGTCCCAATCCTAATTTGAAATCAACCTTTCTACAAAAAACACAATATTCAGGTCAATTCTTCTTACACATTGTTAGCAATTACACTTAATGATTCATCTAAAACTGATAGTTTGAAAACACTTGACAATGAAGTTAGCTTTCTCACATCTGTAATTGAATCAAAAGACCTTGTCAAAAAACCTTTGCAGGAATGGTACTCTGACCAAGAGTCAGAAGAAGAAATAGACACTAATAACTCCTTTTCTCCAAAAGAAGTTTTGTTAACTCTGCCAAGTCATGATTTGGGGGATGAGGACTTTTCCTCGTATGAGTTGAATCTGCAAGGCACCAACAAACTGAAGGGTTTGTTGCCACCTTGTGGGACTACTCGGGAGGAGAAAGGACTCTACCTAGAATCATGAGCACAAAAAATAAAGAAAAGGAGGAATTGTGGCTATTTTATTTTATCTCAGTATTTTTCCATAAGAAAAATCTTGCTTAGCACGTATACCTCTCAGAGCAAAGTTCACTAAACTGACAGGAAAATAACTGACAGGAAGAAGCTAAATTGATAAGATTAACACAGAGGTCTGTGTCAGACATATTTCACAAAAGCCTGTGAAAGGATGTATATTCAAAAGTCTGTCAGATAAGATGTGTATTCTGTAAAGACATGTTTACCGGAAAACTATTAATCAATAAGTTCGTTACTTGTATCACGGAAGCCTGTTTCAAAAGATAAAGTTTGTAAACTTCTTTGTCTTTCTGTAAACCCCCCTCACCCCCCTCTTTTCAGCATAATAAAAGAGCACAGCGTAGAGCAAGCAGTAGCCTAAACATTCCATCTGTCTTAGGCTCAAATGAGGCAATCCCATCTGCCTCAAGCAATGCGCTGTCTCACCTAAAGAAATCTTCGTCTTGTGTTCTTTTTTCTTTTAGCTTTGCAATCACTCTTGCGAGAGTCCCTCAATCACCCTGGCTAGGGTTACGCTGCTTAAACTCACCCTGGATAGGGTCCTGCTTTTGCCAAACTTCGCCCTTGCGAGGGCTTCTCTCTATCTCACCCTTGCGAGGGTCCCTTTCTGAGAGGAATTCAGCAATCAACCTGAAGATCTAAACAATTTCACTGTGCTGCACAGGCCACGGCAGTTTACAGTTCTGAGCCTGAAGCAGCGGAAGGCGAGGGCTGCCTTGAGCGGGAAAGGAACTGCAAGAAAGGCGGAATACTGTTGCCATGCAAAGGCAAGTACAGGGGCACTTCGCTCCCACTCTGGAATATGGACTACGTCTCCATCCCCCGCCACTCTTACCTTCTCAGGCCAGGCAAGGAGTGACTGGGAGGAAAGGGCGGGGCCAGCCAGTGGTGAGATCAGCTGACAGAGAGCCACAGCAGAGGGCTGAAAGGGCCACATGCGGCTCCAGGGCTGTGAGTTGCCAACCCCTGCCCCAGATTATATTTGCATTTCATCTGCTTCAGTTAAAAGACTGTAACATAAAATAAAGTCGGGTCTGGTGAAGCAGGATTGGGCCTGCTGCAGATCCTGTCAGCCAAAGAGTGTCGACTGGCAGGAACTAGAAGATAGGCCTTCTCTGCTGTAGCCCCTGCCTTTTGGCTATTCTCCCTCAGAGGTTAGAATGGCCCCAACCCTGTTGGCCTTTACCAGGCATTAAAAACCTGGCTAGGTACTTGGCCCTGGAGCTCGGAATGGGTGAAGGGCCCCATTCCTTGCCTTTACTGTTAGTTGATTAGCTTGACTGCTATTTGTATTTATTTTCTGGATGTTTTATTCTTTTTGTTTTAATAGTTCTGTAACTTTAGAATTATAAGCCACCCAGAATCATTTGATTGAGTAGGGCATCTATTGAAATTAAATAAATTAATAAAATGAACAGTGCAGCAGAAAAACTACATGGATGCCTGCACAAAGGGTGGGATAAAGCCGGCCTGACATTCAACTGCTTAAGATAAACTGCACACAGTCCAGGGAACAAATCCATTTTCTTCTTCTCCTTTTTGCAGCATCCTGGACAAGGAACATGCGCCAGAGGTTTTGAAGTAAAATCTGTATTTTTTGCATGTTCGGAGCAGACTTCCCACTCTCTCCTGTATCCCACTCTCTACATTTATTGTAAATGACATCTTAAAGCTTACTAGGATGACTCCCAAGGTCTATAATCACATTTGCTTCTTTATTTCTGTCCCATGAAACATTAAAATTCAGTAGAAGTTTTTCAGTTTTCCTATAAACTTACCATCAACGGCTCCCTCAGGTGCTACAATCTCTAAACCCATGGAAGTAGGGCTGGCTGAAAGGGTCTGAGATGTGGGGAAGACATAAGACTTATAAATATAATGCTGCCAGGCAAGTCATAACTTTTATAAGTATTATAAGTTTCAGAGTTTTTCATATAATGCAAATATAAGCAATGGAATATAATCCAAGCAGTGTCTTAAACTTTAAAAAAGCTGATTTAACAAACTCAGAGAGCCCCCCCAAAATTCCATGGATGAAGATCCTAAAGGAGAAAACAATTCAAGAAGTGTGGGAAACTCTGAAAAATATGATCATAAAAGCCTAGTCCAACACAATACCACTGAAAAAGAAAAACAAGAAATCTAAGAAGAAACAGCATGGTTGCACAAAGATCTTTCTGATAAACTGAAATATAAAAAGGACAAGTATGGAAATGGAAGAAGGGACACATAACTAAGCCTCAGAATGAACAAAGACTTACAACAAAAGTCGAAGATAATAAAAAAAAAGTTTCTTTCAACATATAAATAACAAGAAAAAAAGTCAAGGAAACAATCAGTCCACTATAGAGCAAAGATGGCAAGGAAGAGGCAGTAGAAAGCAAGCAGAGCTGCTTAACTCATTCTTTGCATCAGTCTGCACGTAAAAAGAAACTATAGCCCAACCTACCAAAAACATAATTGTAAAAGACAGACTAGAAATAAAATTTAAAGTAAGCAAGAAAATGGTAAGAGAACACCTGTCTGATCTTGATGAATACAAATCACTGGGACCTGATTACACCCGAGTTCTAAAGGAGCTGGCAGATGTTATCTCAGAACTATTGTACAACCTCTTTCAAAAATCTTGGGAGCACTGGGGAACTATGAAAGGATTGGAAAAATAGCTGATGTGGTTTCCATGTTCAAAAAAAAAAGGGTGGGTGGGTGGGTGGGACAGACACAGGAAACTACAGCCCAACCAGGCTAACATCAATACCTGGGAAGATACTGGAAAATAATAAAATAAAAAAACCCAGATCTGCAAACATCTAGGAACAAAGTTATACGTACGAGCCAGCATGGGTTTGTTAAAAACAAATCAAGCCAAGCCAATCTTATTTCATTCTTTGACAAAGTGACTGTCAGATCCATGTATCTGCCATTCTTCAATGGAAGAAGGGGGGGGAGTTGGAAAAGAAATCCTTTTTAATGTAACCTAAACATATTAAATCTTATATTGAATTTGTATAACCTACACATGATACAACTGAAGCATTGGAGCCAGATGCCCCAGAAAACTGTCCCCTCTAGAAAAGACAGCAAGGGGAGAAGGGGCCATAAAAATTCCAGCTCGGGAGGAAACTTCCTGGGAACGCTTCAAAAGATCCCAGAGGAGGGGAGGGGGAATTAACATGCTGGGTCTTTGTTTGACAAAATACACATCAAGATAAGGGGAGGGCTCCTAACTTCCCTTATCTACCACTGCATGCCTGGGAGTCGTTAGACTCTGCTTTGAATCCTGCTGGAATCATCTCATTTCAATAAAGAATTCCTTTTGAAACATCCAGTGATCAGAAGTTCATTCTTTTCGGTTGAATGGGAAAAATCCAGTAGCTGACAGTGACTAAATTAGTAAAACAGCAAAATGCTATGCTTAAGAGTTCTATAAGGCATTCAACAAAGTAAGTCGCAACCTACTTCTTGGTAAGCTAGAAAAATATGGAATAGACAGCATCACCACCAGATCAATTTGTAACTGGCTGACAAATCATATTCATGAGTACTCCTTAACACTACTACATCCACATGAAGGGAAGTGGGGTACCACAAAGTTCTAAGGTCCAGTACTCTTCAATATCTTTCTAAATGACTTAGATGGAATAGAAGGGGAACTCATCAAAGTTGCACATAGCACTAATCTGGCAGGAATAGCCAACACCCCAGAAGACAAGCTCAGGATCCAAAAAGATTTTGACAGACTTGAACAATGAGCCTTATCCAACAACACAAAATTTAATGTGGAGAAAAGCAAGGTTTTGCAACTAGGAAGGAAAAAACAAAGATACAAGTACAAACTAGGCAAAACCTGACTCAAGAAACCATAACTATATAAACAGAGGCATAGAATCAAAATCACGTGAAGCATTAGTACTTCATAAATCCTTAGTAAGGCCACACCTGGAAGGAAAATATTTTTCCCCACTTGTTTCGTCCAGTTTGCCTCACTGGAAATAGCTGCTTGCAATACACAAGGGATAATTTCCTAAGAACTCACAATTCAAGAACATGGTATCTCAGGGTGGGGGAAGGGGGTAGTGACAGAATAGGCCCTCAAGGCCCCCCTGACCCACTAAGATACCTCATGCTTTTCCCTCCCTTCCTGCCACAAGGACTCAACTTGCAAACATGTCTTCTCTTCATTTCTCTGTTTCTTTGGCTCTGAGGGAGGGAGAGATTTTGCTTGGAAATGCTTTTTGTGCAGACATTCCTGGGTACTATAATATCACAGATTCAGGCACCCATCCTCTTTTGCAGAGTCAGGGACCCAGAAACCTTCATTCTCGGCATGAAAAGTGTTTACCAGTCTCCTGCTCCTCCCACCCCCAACTACTTTCCACTTAATGAGACCTTGTTAACCCATGGAGGGCGTTTGCATGCAAATGGGGCAAGACAGAGAGAGAAAACATTCCAATGAGTGTATGGGAGAGAGAGTGATCTTCAGTCAAGCTGCTGGCAGTGGCTCATCAGATCCCACCGGCCTTACTATTTGAAGTAAGCAGTTTGGAGAGGCCCCACCCTCTCTCTACAGTGGCAGTTGTGGCGCTTCAGTGCCTGTATGGCAGGGCGCTCAGGTCAGCAGGTGTGGGGCAGCTCCGCATCACCCCACCTTGCTTCGTCCTCCCTTCTCCTCCCTCAGCTTTTCAATGAGAGAGAGGAGGGGGGAAGGGAATAGGCTGAAGTGAAATATGGGGGTGCTTCAGGAGTGGGGGAGATCCTAGAAGTGCTCCAGCCTCCCCCCACTCACTGAGATACCCCATGCTTCTCTTCCTGCCCTTTGGATGCCATCTCTGAGCCCGCCCCTTGCACCCACCTATTGCTCCCATTACTGATTGCTCACTTACCTTTCCAAGATCACCAAAGCTCAGGTATTTGAAACTGAGGCCTCTGCACTGCTGGACTGCCTGTCTTTTGCTTGATAAATGGCAAGGCTGTTTTCCTTTCCGTGCTAGCCTTCTTCCTCCAGCAAAAGCAAGAAAGAGAAGTCCTCCTGTCCCTTCCGACTTTGTGGGAGGGAAGCTGCAGGGAAGATTTCGTCCCTCCCTCCCTCTCACTTGCTTTCCAGCCACTCCTCTTTTGCCTCTTAAAATGTACTGGGGGGGTTTCTCTTGCTCCTGGGCGGGGCTGGACATCTGGATCCTAGAAGAGGCTTCGGTTACCTTCAGCCATTTTCCCATCTCCTTCTGGATACCTTTGTCACCGCCACTCCTTGGCAGAGTGTACCTGTACATTTGGGTGGGGGGGGAAGAGAGAGAGAGAGACCTACTTTTCTGTGACGCTAAGTTTTTGTCCCTTTCCTCGCTAGACCCGGCCTCCCCCCTCTTTCCTATGTACAAGTACATTTAAGGAGATTTAGATAGGAAAAAACCACCACTGTTTATCCCAGGGTGCCCCAGGAGAAAGCTTCTTTCTTCCCTCCTCTCTGGAAAGTCTCCATTTTTCTCTACTTCACCAGCAAACACCCCCCCAAACCTCCAGTCTGTTCTCCACCAACTCCTGCCCTTCTTCCCTCCCCTCCTCCCTCTCCAGCCTTTCCCTAGAGCAGGGGTGTCCAACCTTGGCAACTTTAAGACTTGTGGACTTCAACTCCCAGAGTTCTCAGCCAGCAAAGCTGGCTGAGGAACTCTGGGAGTTGAAGTCCACAAGTCTTAAAGTTGCCAAGGTTGGACACCCCTGCCCTAGAGAGAGGGAAGAAGAGATGGGGCCGAAGAGGAATATGGGGAGGGGCTGGGGGAGTCCCTCGTGCAGGAATAAGTGCCCTTGCCTCCGGCCTCCCCCGCCCCACTGGGGCAACCCCATGTCTCGCTTCCTGGCCCCTTGGGGTCCCCCGCAACCGCTTGGCCGCCCCTTGCACCCACCCGCTCCCGTCACCGACTCCCCGCTTACCTTTTCCCAAGACCTCCGGAGCTCAGGAGGTCGGGTTACGGGAGGAGGAGAGGCCGCTCCGTTGTTGGGGGAACCGCACGGTGGGATTCCAGGTGCGGCCATTTTCCCTCCCGACAAGATGGCGAAGTTGTTTCCCTTTCCACAGGAGACGCTCGCTCGGCTCGCTCTGCCCCCACTCCCCTTTGCGAAGTGCAAGAGAAATAAATATCCGCTCCGAGTCCCACTAAGGCGCTTGCCGATCTGCCAATCTCCTTCTATGGGGTCAGCAAGAGAAATCCTGCTCATCAGCTGCTGCCTCTTATAACGCTCGTGGGCGGTGCTGCTAAAGAAAAAAAAAGAGCTGACGTATTCTCAACGTTGTTTCTTGGCCAGGTTCGGCTATCTGTAGGCTCGATACAGGTAGTTTAAAAAAAAACAAAACACTTTGGTTTGAATTTTGTGGGTTAAAACCAGTAATCACAAAATGCTAAAGGAGATTTGCTTTCAGCGGCAGAGCTTATGGCTTTAAGCAGAGAAAATGCTTCCCAGAAAGAGAGAACGTGCACCAAGGTTTTCTTTCTTTCTTTCTTTCTTTCTTTCTTTCTTTCTTTCTTTCTTTCTTTCTTTTTCTAAAGGGATATAGAATAGATACAATTGAATAGAATTCTTTATTGGCCAAGTGCGATTGGACACACAAGGAATTTGTCTTGCTGCAAATGCTCTGTGTACATAAAAAGAAATGATACATTCGTCAAGAGTCAAGAATCGTGAGGTTTCTAATAATAGAATAGGTAGAATTAGTGGGAGATAATAGTAGAGTCAGCAGAATTGGTTTGACTTGCTGTTTTGCTTCTGTAAGAATTGCTTTGCTAAGTGGAATTGCCTCTGTCATAATTTCTGTTACCTTATTTTTCTGTATGACCCGGTGCCTGGTGCATATCTCAAACAAGAAGCAGGGTGTTTCATCGGGCAAATACCGATGTTGCTAAGTTCCCCTCCTGTTCCTGACCCACATTGTGGATTTTTCTTCCCCCAATGAGTCAAAACTTCCTAGTACAACATGTCTGTCTTTCTCCTCTCTCTTAATGTCTGCAACTATCTCTTCTCCCAGAATTATTTTCCAGCATTCCTCCAGTCTGTTGTCTTTCTCTTCTTCCTCTCTACTTTTGACTGAGAGAGAGAGGCAAAAAGGGAATAGGCTGAACGAATATTTTACCTTGATTGCACATTTTCAAACCTGGACACTCTCTCCTTTAAGTTGACATTGAGGGATGTATGTCCCTCTTGGTTTAGGGCTTCAGCACTTCCCAGGCTGGGGCTTTTGGGAAGAATCCAACGTCTATCTGCAGGCCGCTATCTCTGTTCTCATCTGGCTTGGCTTTTGCATGAAGCACATGCTTCAGTCTGGGTCTTTGCTTCTAGCATGAATACATTCCAATGGCATGACAAAACCTGAACCACAGCATCATCCCACTCACGTCTTTCTGTACACATCTGGAGAGATTTGTTTTCTCCAATCACCACCTTTCTGCACATTGACCCCAACAGAGAAGTAGGTCCCCGGTGCTCTCCGAGTTTGCAGACATTACATTACCCAGTAGAAGTTAAGAAACCTTTGCAAACATTTTTGAGAGATGGGCAGTTTAGAAATGTGAAATATAAACAAAAGAAACAAAAACAATGAACAGTGTGATTAAATGAATAAACAGTGTGATTAAATGAATAAACAATAAACAGTGTGATTAAATGAACAATGTGATTAATGATTAGTGTAATTAATTGATTAGTGTTTAGAATATTTAATTGATTAGGCTGATTGTTGCCCAGAAATATTATCTGACTAGAGAGATTACTGCAATTGATGATTGTTTGGTGTGATATTGTTCCATTAATTAATTTAATCAACGTACCATCTTAACAAACCTACCATGACAAGAAAAAATCCTATGCCAAAGCACTACCTACAGAGAACATAATCCCCACCAATGATCCACAAGACTCCTGCACATGCCTTAAATGCTACAAAAATCTAAAGGATAATGAAAACTCCATCAAATGTTCTCTGTGTAAGAAATACACTCATCATGACTGCTTGGGATTAACCGAGCAATTTATTCAATACCTGGAATCATCCAATGAGTTTCCATATTACTGCAATTCATGCAAACCCAAACTGGATCTGTTGGAAAGAATTGATACCATTGAAACCATAGTAGCATCCCTGGACGCATGCAAACCCAAACTGGATCTGTTGGAAAGAATTGATACCATTGAAACCATAGTAGCATCCCTGGACGCCATAAAAGAAAGAATATCCAACCTTGAAAAAAAGAAACAACGCAAAAACTTGAACTTCCAATAGCTACAAACCACATCTCTACCCAACAACCACAACCCAATCCAAAACCCAATCCACAAATAAACACAACCCAGACAAATATTGATATCCCAATCCTCATCAGAGAAGCTGTTGAGCGTGAACGGAAACGTCCAAACGCCATCTTATTTGGTCTAGAGGTCACCAATAACAATGATGACATCACAACTGTCGAAACATCATCAGGGATTATCAAGCATCAACCATCTCCGCTGATGAAATACTTGACATTTCACGCATTGGCCGAGAGCTCAATAACAGTGACGGCTCTGTAGCCCCACGCCTGTGCAGAGTCATTTGCAAAAATGAAACAAGCAAACGTAAATTCATTTATACTATAAACTCACTCGCCAAAACCAACACCAACCATAAGAACCTCCGTTGCCGCCCTGACCTAACCATACAGCAACGTGCCCACTCCCGTGTACTCCGCATTGAACTCAAAAACCGTCTAGACAATGGAGAGAAGGACCTGTACATTGACTACCATGCTGACTGTATCAAAAGTAAGCCACGCAACCCAATACTCAGCTTTTACCCTCAACCACAACCCTACCTCAACCGATCCACCATCACCCAAGACTAGGCACGCACGCCCCCAACTACCTCAATTCCAACTACTGCCGGCCTTAAATGCAAACTACTCAATGCAAGAAGCCTCGTGAATAAAATACCTGAATTTCTCATCCTCCTAAATATGGCTAACTTTGACATTATATTTGTCTGTGAAACATGGCTCAATGCATCTCTCCCGACTCCATTACCACAGTAAGAGACTATCATGTTTACCGATCAGATCGTGAAAATCGTCGAGGAGGTGGTGTTGCTATCTTCTATAAAAAATCCTTACATCTAAAAATATCCAAGTTACCCAGGAGCTTGCTCTTCCTGAGACCATCATCTGTGAACTATCCTTAAATATCACAATTCGATTCTTACTATGTTACAGAGCACCTGATTATGACATCGAACATGTAAACAAGCTAAATACATTACTAACATGGGCTGCATCCTGCCCATACCCTTTTATCTTTCTTGGTGATTTGAATCTACCTCATATTGACTGGACCCTAAATGATTGTACAACTGAAATCATACACACAACCTTCTACAATGCTACTACAAATCTGGGACTGGAACAACTAGTAACCAACAACACTAGACTAAACAACTGCCTCGATCTCATCTTCTGCAATAGTTTGAATTTAATTTACGGAATACAAACTAAAGAACCCTTTTCCAGTAGCGACCACAATATGATTGACTTTTGTCTCAACATACGTCCACACAAAAATCACCACAATGATGTAATTCCCAATTGTAACTTCAAAAAGGCAACTATGATCTTATACACAACGATCTCTCATCCCTTGATTGGCAATCTCTATTCACTGGATGCAATACTGTTGAAGACCATTACAACATATTTTTACTTGAAGTCAAAAGAGTCATCAAACTATATGTACCAACAACAACTCCCAAAACAAAACAAAAAGCAGATTACCCATATCAATAAGGAAACTTCAATCCAAAAAGAGATCACTCTGGCGGAAAAACAAATCTGGTCACGTTGCCAATTTCAAAAACCGATACAAAAATTTATGCCACCAGATAAAGACCGAATGCACCAATTATCACATTAAACAAGAGGAAAACCTTCTAAGCACCAATTCCACCCGTGCTTTTTACAATTTTGTAAACAACAAACTAAAAGACTCAAGGTCCATCCCTCCCTTGATAGGACCTGATGGTAAAGACTGCAACGACGACACCATTAAAGCCAACATCTTTAACACATTCTTCGGCTCAGTATTTGTAAACAGCAATGGATCATGCCCAGTATTTCCTAGCCATACCACAGATAACAACAATGATCTAATACATATCGATTTCACAGAAGACAATGTTGAAAAAGCACTACGCAACCTAAAACCATCTCTATCTATTGGACCGGATGGAATATGTGCCTACTTCTTAAGAAAGCTATCCACTGCCATAGCCAAACCTCTAAGCATAATCTTTGAAAAATCTTTCAGAACCAGCTCCTTGCCTAACCTATGGTCACAAGCCACAGTCATCCCCATCTTCAAAAAGGGAGACCCAAGCCTAGTTGAAAATTACAGGCCAATCTCCTTATGCTGCGTCACCTGTAAAGTCATGGAATCAATTATTAACCAATCCATCATCCTTCACTTAGAGACAAATAACCTACTCTCCAATAAACAATTTGGTTTCAGAAAAAAACTATCCTGTAATCTGCAACTCTTACACTGCAAAAACATATGGACGACACAACTCGACCAGGGCAAAGCAATAGACGCAATCTACATAGACTTCTGTAAAGCCTTTGATTCAGTGGTACACGACAAACTACTCCTAAAAATAAAATCCTATGGTATCTCTGGACAACTGAATAACTGGATAGAAGCATTCCTGTCAAACAGACAACAAATGGTCAAAATTGGGAGCGTCCTATCAAATTCTGTACCTGTCAATAGTGGTGTCCCCCAAGGCAGTGTTCTAGGACCAACTCTCTTCATACTCTACATAAACGACCTCTGTGATCATATTAAGAGCAATTGCGTTCTCTTCGCTGATGATGTAAAGCTGTTCAATACCACAGACAATACTGCTACCCTACAAAAAGATCTTGACTATGTATCAGAGTGGTCAAACAAATGGCAACTTCAAATCTCAACAAATAAATGCTCTGTCTTACATATTGGCAAAAAAATCAGAAAATAAAATACAAGCTGAATAGTCAAGATCTTGTTGATGACCCAAGCTCTGTAAAGGACCTTGGAATACTCACCTCTAATGATATAAGTGCTAGAGCCCACTGCAACTACATAGCCAAAAAGGCATTAAGAGTTGTTAACCTAATCCTACGTAGCTTTTTCTCTGGTAATATCACACTACTAACCAGAGCATACAAAACATTTGCTAGACCAATACTTGAATACAGTTCATCAGTCTGGAACCCACACTACGTATCTGATATTAGCACAATTGAGAAAGTCCAGAAATATTTCACAAGAAGAGTTCTCCACTCCTCTACTCGTTGTAGAATACCTTATGCCACCAGACTTGAAATTCTAGAACTTGAAAACCTTGAATTACGCCGTCTTCGGTCTGACTTAAGCATGGTATATAAAATCATACATTGCAATGTCCTACCTGTCAATGAATACTTCAGCTTCAACCATAACAACACAAGAGCACACAATAGATACAAACTCAAAGTAAACCGCACCAAACTTGATTGCAGGAAATACGACTTCAGCAATAGAGTGGTCAATGTCTGGAATACTCTACCCGACTCTGTAGTTTCTTCCCCAAACCCCAAAAACTTTAACCTAAGACTGTCTACTATTGACCTCACCCCTTTCCTAAGAGGTCTGTAGGGGGCGTGTATAAGCGCACCAACGTGCCTACCGTCCCTGTCCTATTGTTTCTCTTATTCTTTTATTTTTCTTATATGTACCCATTTCATGTATTCACAACTATGTATACATTTATACTTATTATCTTGTAAACAATTGGCAAATCAAATAAATAAATAAACAAAGCAGCTCAGTCAGCCTCAAGGACCCCACGGTTCAACTTGAAGCTACAAATATTATATTCTATTGGGAGGGAGGGAGAGGGGGAGGTTCTTTAGAGGCAGGTCCACCCTATACTATACTAACAAGAAGGAAAACAAAGGATGAAGGCAGCTGAAATGTTTCTTTTCGCAATGGAGGATTCTCTGGGCAGCCTCGGGAGGGTTGTATTCTCTTCACAAAGCCGTGGGGAAAATCGGGAGTCTTTTTTTTGTCGCTTTGCAAACTGGTAATCCTCCAGTTCCGCTTAGAGGGCAACGGACGTTTTGTACATGCAGATACTTTCATTTTTAGTTGCGTTTTCATTTCAAGAGACATGTGGCCGTCTAAGCTGAGTGGAAGAAAACGGCGGTAATTGTTGGAGCAGTTGGGGCTGGCCTAGAACTCTCCAGGTATTTGGGGCTGGGGAGGAAGCGGAGATGGGGGGTTTCCCTCCCTCCCTTCGGTCTCCCAGGCGTTGTTTGTGTCCAGTTGCGAAGGTGATGGGTGCGGGGAATGGCTGCTTCCTGCTGTGCCTTTGCAATTTTGGAGAAACGGAATTATTATTTGGGAAAGGATTCCAGTTTCTAGTAAGCAATTTAGGCTAAGGATTTCTTTGTATCGGAGGGTTTGAGTGGAGAACACTGTTGAAAGAGGCTGTGGGACCTTGCAACGTGTCCATCCAAGAGATATTGGCATACTTCATGGTTACCAGTGGCAAAAGCTACTACAATAGCAGTGGGTATTAGTTGCATTAGTGAAAACAGTATTTCTCAGTTTCTCTTGAAAAAAACTACCGACATACTAGTTAAAATAATTGGTATAGTAATATATAGTAGTTAAGAGTAATAATAGAATTATATGTTCTATGTTTTCTCCAAGGGTTCAGGAGATGATTTTAGGAAATTAGGACAAACTGTGGATACAGATGGTCACTGGAATGACTAAAAATAAATGAATAAAAAGTGTTGGTCTGTACATAAAAATCACATAGAAGTTATAAGATCCTGCCTGAGTCTCCGCTATAGTTTTTTTTCTACTGAAATTATGATTTGAGAAAGGAATATGGACCTAATTTCTTGTCAGTAATTCAGGAGAAGTGTTTTTCTCCTGTGTTACCTGTGGATTGGTGTTTGTGAATATTGCTATATGGAAAGTTTTTTCAATTAACCTAGCCTTCAGATTCTCTGATAGACTTTCATCCGTCTTAGATTTAAAAGATCAATTTGGATTCTCAGTTGAATTCAACCCTTTTGATGTCAAGTGGAAAATGGAATGTTGATTTTACCAAAAAAGTTGCCTAATTTATTGATAGCAATTAAAAAATTGCATCAGAAATTATATTCTGCCGCACACTTTTTAAGAGGATGTATCCTACATCTAAAAAGAGATTCTTTGAAATTAGTAACAATTTCCAGCTTCTGTAAGCATCTTGACCCTCCTTGTGACAGATCCATTTCTAATTTCAGATCAGACAAATCCAGGAATGTTGAATATGGATGTCAAAAATCAGCTGTTGGGCCCTCCTCCCAATGGATGTACATCTGAACAAGAAAAAGAACCAGGTATTAATAAACAATATCAAGATGTGGAAGCTAGTCACCCAATGAAGGATTGAAATAGCCAATGGCCATAGGAGCATATAGAGACATGTATCATGTTCCCAGTTGGACTTTGAAAACTTTCTGCTAAATTTTAATGTTTCATGGGGCAGAAATAGAATAAAATGTCATTATAGAGCTAAGGAGCCATCCTACTAAGCTTTAAGATGTCATTTACATCAAATGTTCAATAGAGAGCAAGAGACAGCAGGAAGTCTGCACTGAGCATGCAAAAATACAGATTTTACTATGAACCTTCTGGGCATGTTCCTTGTCCAGGATGTTCCAAAAAGGAGAAGAGGAAATGGATTTGTTTCTGGGACTGTGTGCAGTTTAGCTCAAGCAGTTGAACGTCAGGGTGGTTTTATCCTGCCTTTTTTGCAAACATTTCATGTATTTCTTCTACTGCATCATTCATTTTATTTATTTCTTCAATTCCTATAGCTGCCCTACTCAATCAAGTGGCTCCAAGTGGCTTATAACTAAAATTATAGAACCATTAATAGAGCAGAGAAAGTCTATCTTCTAGTTCCTGCCAGTCAACACTCTTTGGTTGATGGGAAGTACAGCTTACCCAATCCTGGTTCGCCAGACTTGACTTTATTTTATGTTTCAATCTTCTGAACCAGATGAAATGCAAATATAGTCTGGAACATCAGCTTTAGTTACATAAATGCCTCCAGATCCATCGTGGACATTGAGGGAGGAAGGGAGGGAAAAAGGAAGGAAGAGAGGCAAGTACTCCTAAATAGTTTTATTTGCTCAATGAGAACTTTGTATCTCAGTTTCTTTTCATCAGAGTCAGACTGACATTTTAGTTGACGAGAAAAACTATTGAGTTTGGAAATTAAAAAACAAAAGAAAAATCTTAGCAATTTAGAAATTTGTATATTTTATTTAGGGATTTCAGCTCAAGGGGAACCATCAGTATCCAGATTTCTCTCTACCTTCCTGTAGTATAGAAGATGAATACTGATGAATTTTGTTTCTCTTCCTTTTCTTCATGCAGCTCGTGTCAAGGCAATCCAACTGAAATTATGGTCAATTTGTGATAGACACAAAAAGACAATAATTGGAGTTGGAATCATTTCTCACCTCATCTTAAGCAGCATCCTCTTTTTCCTGGGTAAGAAATCTTGATCCTCATACTTCTCCCTTGAAGTGCCTGCTTCTCATGTGACTTCATGAAGCTGAATGACCTCTGCAGTTAGATCAGAAACATAGAGTTGGCCTTGCCCTGGCTTTTATATACTCTAATCCCCTTCATCCAGTACAGGAAACTTCAGTTCCCATGTTTTGGAGATGTCTCAGTGTTTGAAAATTTAAAAAAAACACATGCATTTCTTCATTTACTGATTTCCTGCCAGAAGCAGTAAACATAAAGCAGGTGGATCAAATGTGAGGCAGGTTGACCACATTAATTGGAAAAATCCCACAAAAAGATTCATGGCTGAATAAGTGGATTTGCATCTGGTTTCTTGGATTCAAATCCAGCATGCAAATCACTGCTCAGATCCATAGTCTCTCTTAATCTGAGGATTACAGGTCAAAGGTTGCTAGAACATGGGTCTTCTCATCCAGACAGGTTCCAGTTCAGCAGGAGGACCCCATCATAGCCATAAGAACAGGACTGGATAAGTTAGTGTCTATTCTTTCCATCTTTCTCTGTTCTAGGAACATTAATGCCATTAAAACACCAACAGGAAGCCTTTGATTGTCCACCTGACTGGATTTCATATTGGGAACACTGCTACAAACTTTCAAGAGAAGAAAAGAACTGGAAGGAAAGCCAGAACTTCTGTATTTTGCATAATGCTTCCCTAGCCAAAATTACAGAGGAGGAAATGGTGAGCAACGTAACTGGTTTTAGCCAGCATAAATTAGTTCCCAAAAATAATGTTGCTTCATAGATGGTGCATGCTGTTCTACAACATGAAAAAGTTAAAAGGATTTTCTCCTGATATTACTAAAACAAATCTCCTTAGATGCCTTTCTGAACAAAAGCTTCAAGATCCTTTGAATTTTTTCGAGGTTCCAAAATCTTCCAGTTTCACAAAGCAATAGGGTGGGATAGGATAGAATTCTTTATTGGCCAAGCGTGATTGGACACACAAAGAATTCGTCTTGGTGTAAATACTCTCAGTATACATATAGAAAAGGTACATTCGTTAAGAATCAAGAATCATAACGTACAACACTTAATGACAGTCATAGGGTACAATCAACAATCAAATCATACTAGGAAACAGTCCAAATAAATCGTAAGGATACAAACAACAAAGTTACAGTCCTACAATCACAAGTGGGAGGGGATGGGTGATAAGGAGTGATGAGAAGATTAACAATAATAGTAGTGTACACTTTGTAAATAATTGAAGTGTTGACGGAATTATTTGTTTAGAATGATGGCATTCGGGAAAAAACTGTTCTTGTGTCTAGTTGTTCTGGTGTGCAGTGCTCTATAGCATCGTTTTGAGGAAAGGAGTTGAAACAGTTTATGTCCGGGATGTGAGGGGTCTGTAAATATTTTCACAGCCCTCTTTTTGACTCGTGCAGTATACAGGTCCTCGATGGAAGGCAGGTTGGTAGTAATTGTTTTTTCTGCAGTCCTGATTACTCTCTGGAGTCTATGTCCGTCTTGCTTGGTTGCAGAACCAAACCAGACAGTTATAGAGGTGCAGATGACAGACTCAATAATTCCTCTGTAGAACTGTATCAGCAGCTCCTTCGACAGTTTGGGCTTTCTGAGTTGGCGCAGAAAGAACATTCTTTGTTGTGCTTTTTTGATGATGTTTTTGATGTTAGGTGTCCACTTCAGGTCATGTGATATAGTAGAACCTAGAAATTTGAAGGTCTCTACTGTTGATACTGTGTTGTCTAGTATTGTAAGAGGTGGTAGTATGGGAGGGTTTGTTCTAAAGTCTACCATCATTTCTACGGTTTTGAGTGTGTTCAGTTCCAGATTGTTCCGGTTACACCACGAGGCAAGTTGTATAACCTCCTGTCTGTATGCAGATTCATCGTTGTCTCGAATGAGACCAATCGCTGTTGTGTCATCAGCAAAACTGTTGACATAGAAAATTTGAAATAAAATAAAAAAATATTGGTCCAAACATCATTGAAATAAATCAGTCACCTGCTTCTTTCATCTTTTTACTGCTTAGAAACTTGAACTCATAATGATCCCCAGATGCTTAAACCACGTGAATTTCAGAGGCTAGAATTAGGAACCCAAAAGTAAAATTTTAGACATTGCCAAGATTCTTTTAAGGAAAATCAGGGTTTTACTTTTGTATAAAAGGTTTAAATGTTACTTCAAAAAAAGTTAGCTTTAGTCATTTTAGCCTATATGTTAATTCAGAAATTCCACCGGGAATCTAGCAATGCAACATTTTAACATGCATGTTTTTATTTTAAAGGATTTTATGAGGATGTTAACAAGAGACCACGTCTTTTGGATCGGCCTCAAGAGAGAACCAAATCAGCCCTGGAAGTGGCTAGATGGAGAAAATTCAACGTGAGTCTCTTCCTCTTTCCCTTTCAATTGGCAAAAGCTGAAAGCTAAATGCCTCTGCAGAGGCTCTCCCCAGCTCAGGACTGATGCTAGAAAGAGCCTCCTGGTTGCCAGTATTCAGGCATTCCCCCCTAAAAAGATTTGGCCCTGCTAATGTAACTCAAAATGCATTATGGGTAGTCCTCGACTTACAGCCATTCATTTAGCAATGATATAAAATTTTAACACACTGAGAAAATTGACTTATGATTTATCCTTCCAGTACAACCATCACGGCATCTCCATAATTACATAATCAAAATTTGGGTACTTGGCAACTGGCATGTATTTATTTATTTGGAAAAATTATGTGGTGCTCATGGTGATTCTGGCAGTTTACAGAAATAAAACAATACTAAACCCAATAAATTCCCACCCTCCTAGTGACCACAATCAAACCAACCACATGATCGGCTCCATATCACCCTGTGGTCCCCAGATCTCTTGGCAAAACAGTTACAATGGTTGCAGCCTCCTGGGGTCATGTGATTGCCATTTGCGATCTTTTCAAGAAGCAAAATCAATAAGGAAAGCTGGATATTCTTAAAATCGTTTGATTCATGCAACAACTGCAGTTATTCGCTTAACAAGTGTGTTTAAAAAAGGGTTATAAAATTGGGCACAACTTGCCTAACAGCTCCTTTGTTTAGCAATGGAAATTCCAGTCCACATTGTGGTTGCAATTGGGGACTGCCTGTAGAAGTAGCATGGTCAGAGTGGTGGTGGTGGGGGAGGCTGAGCTCCTGGGATGTAGATGTATTGCACGGTCAACACTTCCAAATAGGTGAATTGGGGAACAATCTGCAGAGTCATCTTTGAGAAGGCAAGACTCAGCTAGACGAACTGTAAGTTCAGGACCCCTTTGGTACTGCTAGGTGGGAAATACCCTCCACTGCCTAATTTCTGGCTCGATTGCAGGTTGGAAGCCACAGGAAATGGAGGGGACTGTGTGTATTTGGATGATGGTGCCACCGCCAGCTCAGGGAAGTGCACCACTGAACACCGCTACATCTGCAAAAAAAAATTGAGCCAAGCACATTCTGTTAGAGAATCCATTCTGTAAGATGGAATCAGGAAAAGTAAGATTACTGTGGAAATGAATAAAAGTCCCACATGATAAGCAGGAAAGCTAAATGTGATTTGAATGGAAGAGACTGGAACATTGTCATTGATGATAATAAATGTGATTCAGAAGCAAAGGGGAGACAACTCCATTTATTTTAGTTTATAAACTCTATGTGGATTATAGAAGTTTTTTGGGTTTCATTTGTCTCAGTATGGTAGACGATGAATAAAATGGGGGAAAAAATACATTTAACACAATGTTTGATAGAGCCTCCATGGACTGGCATGGTCTATCTCATGTGGTGAACCTTTTCAGCACAAGTGCCCAAACCGGAACTTGCGTGCATGCGTGTGCATGCGCGTGCCAGAGTGCATGTCGGAATGCCAGAAACCCAAAGACCAGCTGGCCAGTGCACACAGGCCTGTGTTTTGGCCATTTTCAGGCCATTTTTCGGGCCATTTTCAGGCTGTTTTGGGGCCAAAAACAGCCTGAAAAATTGCCTGAAAATGGCCCCAAAACAGCCTGAAAAAGGCACAGAAACAGCCTGGAAACAGCCTGAAAATGGCCCCAAAAATGGCCTGGTTTTTGGCAGGTTTTGGCCATTTTTTCGGCTGTTTTCCAGTCCCTGAAAACAGAATTCCACCAATAATTAGGGTAATTAGTTAGCTTAATGTTCCAAATCTCTCCAGGATAATTCTCTATGAGCAGCCATTTTTGATCATGAGGCACAGTGGAAGCTACTAGAAAATGGCCGCCTCTACAAAATGGCGCTCCCACCAATTTTAACCGTGGCTGGAGTCTCCTTGCGACAGGCACTACAGCTTTGCTAAGGCTAGAAGCTGGTTGCCTTTACAAAATGGCACTCCCGCCAATTAACCATTGCCATGTTATTTTTTTACTATTGCAGAACCACGTTGTGGCAGTCCCAACAGCTCTGCTTAGACAGCTCTTCCTTACGTAATCTTTCTGATCTTGGTCCGAATGATCTCACCTTCAGCTGTTCGTCGCGAGGAAGCTGCTCGGCGTTAGGAAACAAGGCGAAACAAATCGTCTTTTGTGCACGAACTACTGAGCTCTCCCTTACCTGGGCAGGCTACTGAGTTGGCACAAGGTGTTGCTTCAACGCCCCCAAAACCCTATTCCAGGTTTTTGGGGACGATCCTGTAAGCTCCGAGCTGAAGAAGTCTTTGTAAATGCAGAAGCTGTGAAATGAAGGCTTGCGACACCAAAGGCACCGAGGCTTCGAGAAGCCTATTGTGCTGATAGTCCCTTAAGGACTGTTGTGTGGATAGTCCAAAATAACAAATATTAACAAAAATATAAATTTGTTCAATAAATAAGAAAGGATTCAGTGGGCAGGTGCATTGTTCCAATGGGAGATCTCTCTTCAGGTTTCTTCCTTTGAAAGTAAAAGGCACAGTGTGAATCCTCTGAAAGCAGCTGGAATAGTTGAGCCTGACAAAACTGATAAACCACAAGGTTGAAATAATTCCTAGCAGATTTATATAAGAGGACAATAATCCATTAAACCTCAGACTTACATGATTCCCTGTTTATTGTGTTTCATTTTAGAAAATTAAATTCTGCTTCTTAGCCTTTACTTAAACAAGATGTGCCCCAGCAAAAAACCAGTTGTCAGGCAGCCAAAATAATCTCCAAAAAGATAAAAGCCACACCTGGGGTCTGTTTTGGAGCTCTGTTCCGGCAGCCTCCCCTCCATTCTCTCCACCAGCAATCTTGCCTGACAGCTTCTCTCTTTCTGGGGAAGGTGGCAGAGATTACAATGGCAATCACACAATCACAGGGCATTTGGCAACCAGTTGGAAATGCAAGCTGGTGTGCTTATTGTGTGTGATTGGATAGTGCAGTGGTTTATAATGTCCAGCAGTGACTTCCTGCAGCCATTGTGAGTTTAAATGGTCACTGATCAGATTTGTGTCAGAGTGACCATGATCAGAGTAATCACAATAAAATCTCAGCCAGAGCAATCATTGCCTTTCCTATTCAAAATAAAAGACTTCTTATGGGTTTGCCATTAACTTTCTTGCTGTTTCTCAAGAACAAATTGTGTTTGTCTTCTTGAATGTCAAGCCTTTACAGCTGCTTTTGAAGCAAAGCTTCTAACCACTCCATGTTCCTTTGAAGTGATTTACAATTTTGAATCTTGCAACTCTGCTTCCTGAGACTAGAGATGAAGGAAGTTGACAACATAACCGTTTGTATAAGTTACCTGGTAGAGAAACTTCACCGAAATCTTACTCATGTGTACAAAATCCTGACTTTGGAGTGGTGGGATTCAAATTTTTTTACTACCTGTTCTGTGGGCATGGCTTGATGGGCATGGCAGGGGAAGGATACTGTAAAATCTCCAGAAGTGGTATTTTCCGAACAACTACAAAATTTCCACTACCGGTTCTCCAGAACTCGTGAGAACTTGCTGAATACCATCTCTGCTTTGGACTCTTTGGATGGGTCCTCCTTTCTGGGAGATGGAATCCATTTAATAAGGGCTACTTTTTATATTTTAATCTGCTGGGTGAAGCCCTTGCCATCTTCTTTGGAAGCCAAAGCAGTTGAATTCACTGCCTTAATTCATGTTTGATGTATTGCCAGAGACAAAACTGTTAATATCTTCACTAACTATGAATATTTTTGTTTGCTTTGCTCCAAGTGCCTGATGGAAATTGAAAAAATTACCTCAAGCTGCCAGATTGCTCACACAGACCTGGCCGTTTCACTTTGAGACCCACTTTTGGAGCATTGATTTCCTGAACAGGCTGCACAGTCAACAAAGAACCAGAATTTCTGCGTCAATCAAATACCTGCAATATTTTCCCTCAATTTATAATGTAGCATAAGGTTCCCCTCTTATATTAGAACATTCAGTCGACAAACTTCTAGCTTTATTAGCTAGTTCTTTTCCCTTCCCATATAGACATTCAGTTATCAAGACTAATACAGGCGAGGAGCTAGCTGTACAGAACAGAACAACAAGGACTCCCTGGAAGGACTCCCTGCTCAAGCAGGAAATCCTGTATTATTTCAGACAAATGGTTGTCCAATGTCTTCTTTAAAAACCTCCAGTGTTGGAGCACCCACAATTTCTAGAGGCAAGTCGTTCCACTGATTGTTTTAACTGCCAGGACATTTTCCCCGTAGTTCTAGGTTGCTTCTCTCCTTGATTAGTTTCCACCCATTGCTTCTTGTCCTGCTTTCAGGGTCATTGGTGTATAGATTAACCCCTTCTTTGTGGCAGTCCTTTAGATACTGAAACACTGCTATGCTATCATGTCACCCCTATTCCTTTTTTCCTTAAACTATTGAAAACTAAACCCCAACATTTAGGGTCAGAAAACAAGCGCCGATTGCTTTGCCTTGCTCTACTAGGACAATACCTCTCCAATTTCTCTTTTCTACACATAGTCTCATCTTCACTTTTTAAGGAAAAAAAAAAGAGTGAAAAGAAAAACGCTGTTTTCAAAAAAAGAAATGATCAGGTAAGAAAAAGGGAGAAACTGAAGTGAACACTTGCATATCTGGCAGAGTTCTGCCAAAGGTTGACTTCTTTCAGCATGAGAGAGAACTCTACTATCAGGCATAATGAACAGAGAATTCAAAATGTACCTATGGCAAGATTGATTTGATGTTCAGTAATTTTTTCCAAACCCATAAATCACTTTGAGGGAAAACTCCACTGAGCTAGGTAGCTGGGCAATCAGAGTTAAAATGAAGTAAAATTAATCCAAATAGTTTAGAATTAAGAAATAAGCACCTAACACGCACAAGCTAGTGGAAAGTTTACTAAATTGACAGCTATACACCAGTTTAACCTACTAATTAAAGAGTAGGGATGAAAATTAATGTACAGGGTAGCTGTCTACTGGGAAAGAAGTCTAGAAAGAGCTTCCAAGAAAGTGATAAAAGCTGAGGAAAATTGATGCATAAGGATCCAGGAAAATTCAAGAGCCCATTAAATTTAGGTAAAAACAATAAGCATAAAAAGAAGTGTAGAAAAGCAAAGTTCTTGGACAATTGTTAAAGGTGCTCCAGAAACATCCATAGCAACTGGAAATAATGTTGTAATTCAACAGAAACCAATTTCTTACCACATTTCCCCGAAAATAAGACCGTCTTATTTATTTTTTTGCCACCAAGGTCTTATTTTCAGGGGATGTCATCCACTAACTTCACTTGTGCGTGTCGCTCCCAGCCTCCTTTTCACTGTCAGAGGCCTTCAGGAACTTATTCTTCTGCGGCGGTCAAGGCTTTCCTGGAGGCCTCTGCAGTCGATAACAGAACTCCAGATCGACCCAGAGCTTTGTTATCAGCTACAGAGGCCTTCAGGAAAGCCTTGCCAGCCTTACTGGCTGCAGAAGAAATGGGCCAGTGAGGCAGGTGTCAGGGTGTGCAAGGCCTGGCTACAACTGTCCAAAGGTAAGTAGTAGGGCAGCTTCACCCCCCCATCCCCACCCTAGCTTAATTTTTACTCATGCACTCTGGTCGGCGGGATCTTAATTAGGGCTTATTTTGGGGGGGTAGGGCTTATATTGGGCGCCCATATAAAAATCAAGCTAGGACTTACTTTCAAGGTAGGCCGTATTTTCAGGGAAACAGGGTAGTCCTGAAAATGCAAGACAAGTGAAATCTTGGTACAAACTCAAAATTTAATTTAATGCATGTGAAAGTACTCAAAAAAAAAAAAAAAATCCAGAAAGGAGGAAGGACAAAGAGTTTTCTGTAGAAACATTACATTGTATTCCCCTATTATTGTTGTACTCCTCCTCCTCTTGATATTCAATTAACGGGAATTTTTGTAGAGGCTAAAGGGGGGGGGGGGGGGCTTTGAGCCCAAGAGTAGATAGGAAAAGAGTAAAGAGCAAGAGCAAATAGGCAAAACTCACGCACACTTCGAACAAGTTTAGAACTTTCTCTTTACAATTCAAAACACTTTCTCAACATTACACGCACAAACAAATCTGCACAAATACCAACAGATGGTGTGCTAACATTGCCAAACACTACCACCTGTAACACACAAACCCTTTGGAGAAACAGCTATAATCCGCTCAGGTGGACCAGGTCAGGTATTTGAGAAGGTGCTCACTTTGAAGTTTTATCTTTGGGATGACCTGTCGACTGCTCTTTTTTTAAAAAAAAAAAGCGAACAGATGCTGGGTCAATTTGGTCAAATCTGGCCCTAGGTTCTGCCTTTTCCAATAAACAACCGAGTCACAAGATCATTGAAAAGCAATTTAATAGAGTAATAAAGTGGGATCTTCCAATCAAAAGAGAGAACTTTGAAACCCATTTTACATTCCCTTTTATAGTAAAGACATCAAACAAATGCAAGACAAAAAGTCAGCTAAATTCTCTTCCGATGGACAATAAATTAGGTCTGTTACATTTTCTTTGACTGCTTCTCTGACATTGCAGTATTTTATGTCAACGTATTTGTTTTTTCCTCTCTCACCTGTTGCCATCTGTATACACGTTATTAACTTAAAACAGTAATACATACAGTAATGGCCAAAATTGTGGAAACTTTTTGAGAAAAGTGAATTTTTATGCCATCACTACCAAATAGGGAGATCTTGGTCTCATCACTCCAAATAACACTGTTTCATTGTTCCTCTGTCCAGATAACACGGGTTTTAGCCCAGTTTAGTCCTTTCACCTTCCTTCTGCTCTGCGTATTTACAAAGCCAAAACTTTGGCTCAAACTCTTTACGGAATTTCCATATGGATACGGGGCTTCAAGGATTGTATTGAAAGAACCCAGGCTGTCTTTCTTAGAAAACTTCTGGGTCTTCCTCCTTGTGTTGGTTTTGCTCCGATGTACCTGGAACTGGGCACTCGATCAGTCGAATGTATGGTGTGGATTAACACCCTTAAATAGTGGTTTCGGGTGTTCTTTCTGGCAGTTCCTGGTAGCTACCTCTCCCTGGCATTTGCTGACTCTCATATTTCTCATTGGGAGAGGGAGCTGATGAAGAAATTACACCTGCTAGTTTTTACGGGGGATGCCCTGGGAAATTATGGCCTTAAGGACGCCCAATTTAGGGTAGTTCAACAGCTTGTGGACATTGACTTACAATATCTACGAGCCAGAGCTAAAAAAACTTGCTCCCCTCTGATCTTCAGCTAATTTAATAATTATGGACTGAGGATGGCTTCCTATTTTTACACTCTAAACCATTCCCAAGTTTGGAAGAGCTTTCTCCCTAGCTCGCTTTAATGTCTTGCCCTCAGCACTACTGGATGGGCGATTTAAGAGGCTCCCGATTAACGAGCAGCTATGCCTGTGACAGAGCTGAGGTTGAAACTGTGGAGCATGTCCTTTTATATTGTCCTATGTATAACGCAGGCATATCTAAGTTACTGTCTCTCCTTGAAACAGACCCTTCTAGACCCAATGTTAGTAATTTGTTCTTATATTGTCTAGGGCAGGGGTGGGCAAACTTTTTGGCTCGGGGGCCTCATTGACTTTTAAAATTTGACAGACGGGCCGCTACCTGGTGTCGAAATGCCTGTCATTACAAGTCAAAATCAAATGAATGCAGTTATTCAATCATTCACATCAAACCTTAATTCTGTACCAATCTTCGGCGGGCCGGATTAAAAAGACCAACGGGCCGGATGTGGCCCTCGGGCCGTAGTTTGCCCACCCCTGCTCTAGGGGATGGCTCCTCATACATCACTTCTCAGGTTTCCATTTTTTTTTTAAGAGCTGTAACCATCAGAGAACGCTGTAATTCCCCTTAGTCGTTTTTGGTGACCAATTGTTTATGACTAATTTTCCCATGTTCTTCTTTTGTTGTACTTGTGTTTTGGTCTGTGAGTATTAGTATTATTAGTATTAGTATTATTATTAGTATTAGTATTATTAGTATTATTAATATTAGTATTATTATTAGTATTAGTCCTTTCACCTTTGTTTGAGAGATAAAAGTGGCTTTTTTCATGGAATTCTAGATTTTAGACCAAATTCCTGCAGTCTGCGCTGAACAGACCTTGCACTCAACTTCACAGTGCATTGCACCATTTCATCCCAGATGATTTTCTTCGGTCACGTAGGCAGTCTCTGAATTCTTCTATCAATTTTGGCTACTACTGTATAGCTCCTTTCACTTCAATATCCAAATACTTTTAACAATTTTATATTTTCCTCTTTTGACCATAAAACCTCAGTTGAAAATATTAAAAACATCAGTTTAAAGACATTTTGGGATCTCATAAAATCATATTTTTTTTGCAAATGTAGCGGTGTGTATTGCTGCATGTCCCTGAGCCGGCAGTGCCATCATCGTTCAAATATGCACAGTTTCCTCCATTTCCCATGACTTCCAACCTGCAAAAGAGGCAGAAATTAGGCAGTGGGGAGAATTTCCCGCCTAGCGGGTACCAAAGGGCTTCTGAGTTTACAGTTCACCTAGCTGAGCCTTGTCTTGCCTTCTCAAGGATGATTTTGCAGGTTGTTCCCCAATTCAGCTAGGGGAAGCATTGACCTTACAGTGCCGCTGTGTCCCAGGAGCTCAGCCCTCTGGACTCAGTTTCAAGTGGAATTCTGAGCACACTATTTGTACAGGTCGTCCTTGACTTACAACCACAATTAGGACTGGAATGTCCATTGCTTAAGCAAAGCAATTATTAACTGGGTTGTGCCCAATTTTATAACTTTTTTTGCCACAGTTGTTGAGTGAATCAAATGATTTTAAACGGGTCCAGCTTTCACCGTTGTATTTGCTTCCTGGGAAGATCACAAGTGGCGACCTCATGACCCCAGGATGCTGCAACCATTGTAACTTTCTTGCCAGCAGACCTGGGGATCCCAGCGTGATATGGAGACCATCAATTGGTTGATTTGATTTGTTATCACTGTGGGGGTGAGAGGAGTTTATTTAGTTTAGTATTGTTGTTTTATTTCTGTAAGCTACCCAGAGTCACTATGAGTCAGTTGAGTGGCCATATAAATTTTCCTAACAAATAATTATGGGCTACTTGCCAAATTTTGACCATGGGGATACTAATGATAATTGTAACTGTGTGGATCAATCACAAGTCATTCCATTATAACTTCCAATGCTTGCTTTTTTTTTCAATTGATGAAAATTTGATTAGGAAAATATTATAATGTGCAGAAATGAATAGATTAACACTTGCAATTAAAGACAAGGAGCAATCCGAATATTATAAAGATATGGGAACTATTTTATCGATGGTTAGAGAAAAAACATGAAAGCTAGAAATATCTAATAGAGTAGCGAAATAAAGAAAATATCTTAATAGCATTAAACATGGTAAGAAGAGGATTGTTATGATAGATATATTATATATACCAGGGGCCGCCAACTTTTTGGACCTGAGGGACCACGAAACTCATAATTTTAAATCCCACAGACCACTAATATGAATTCTGATTGACTGATAGTGGCTTGCCGACATTGGTGGGAGAGAGAGATCTGATCTAACCGCGGAGGGCTGGTGGTGATGTTCCCTCACAAATACACAAACACAGAGGTCCGTCTCACACACACACATACCCTCCAAGGCAGCCACATTCCTAACCTGCTTTTCAGCTCTGTTCTCATGGGGAGGGGGAGAGAGGCGGTGTTCTGTGATCGGTAGGAAAATGGGGGGGGGGGGGCTTTTCCTGCAGATTTTTTTTTTGGGATTTTCCCAGGGTCTCTGTCTGCAGAGGAAAATCCCCCAAAAAGTCTGCAGGAAAATTCCCCACCCCGTTTTCCTATTGATCAATCGTTCTTTATTTGGGATCGCAGGATACCGTTTCCAGCTCTGTTTTCAGGAGGAGAGAGAGAGACTTTTGGCTTCATGCAAGGAAAGCAGCAGAAGTCTTTCTTTCTCCCCCCCAAACTCCGCCAGAAATGAGTCTTTGACGGCACAGCCACTTGGAGCAGGATGCCTTGCAGGGTCCCAAAGACTCATTTCTGGCGGTGTTTGGGGGAGAGAAAGAAAGACTTTGGTGCTTTCCTTGCGTGCAGCCAAAAGCAGAAGAAGAAAGAAGTGGAAAGAAGCAGCCCAGTGGCCAGGCAAGGCGTGTAGGGTGCGTTCCCCCCCTCCGCCCTTTCCCCCCTCCCCTCACTACCTCGTGCTGTTCACAATGCAAGTGACGCAAGCCTTGTGTTCCCACGCAGCCTGCATTAATTGCTTTGGGGGGGGGGGTGCTCTGGGGGTGACATTTCTCTGTGGACCACCAAAATTTTCTTGCGGACCACCAGTGGGCTGTAGGCCGCCAATTGGCGACCACTGATATCTACTAATAATAAGTGAAGATCTAAAGATGTTATCGTTATAGTGTGAGAGATATTATGTATATTAATAACAAGATAACAAAAGAGAACTAATATCAATGTAACGAATATGATAATAATTTTGATTATTGACGCACAAGGTATCTGTACCTAGACGACACACCGTTAAATGGAAGATGAATTGTTTGTACTTATAAAAAAAAAACTTTTATAAAAAATAACTTTCAATGCTTGCTAAATGAATGGCTGTAAGTCAAGGACTACCCATAATGCATTTTGAGTTACATTAGCAGGGCCAAATCTTTTTAGGGGGCAATGCCTGAATAGTGGCGGCCAGGGGGCTCTTTCTAGGATCAGTCCTGAGCTGGGGAGAGCCTCTGCAGAGGCATTTAGCTTTCAGCTTTTGCCAACTGAAAGGGAAAGAGGAAGAGACTCACGTTGAATTTTCTCCATCTAGCCACTTCCAGGGCTGATTTGGTTCTCTCTTGAGGCCGATCCAAAAGACGTGGTCTCTTGTGAATTTCTTCACAAAATCCTTTTAAAAAAAGAAAGAAATAAAAGCTGTGCATGTTGGAACCTTGCGCTGCTAGATTACCAGCTGAATTTCTGAACTTTAATTAAAGTTATCTTTTGAACAGTAATTAACCCTAATAAAACATACCTAGTAGTTCTGTGGTGAGCAGCAAAATGGTAGAAGCTGATTAACTTTTTAAAAGTAAATTTAAAACCTTTTTTAGAAGGCAAAACTCTTGATTTTCCTAGAATCGATCTTGGCAATGTCTAGTTCTACTGTTTGCTTCCTGATTCTATCTCTGTACTGAAATTCACATCTATTAATCATTTGAGGATAGTTATCAGATGTTTCTAGGCAGGAAAAAATGAAAGAAGCAGATGACAGAAATATTTCAATGATATTCTTGGATTTTTAATATTCTGCTTTGTAAAACTGGCAGATTTTGGAACCTGGAGAAGATTAAAAGTCTTTGGAAGTTTTTATTCAGAAACGCATCTAAGGAAGTTTTTTTTTTAGCAATATTAGGAGGAAAATATTTTAACTTTTTCATGTTGTACAACAGCGTGCACCATCAATGAAGCAACAATACTTCCATGGCATCCAGTTACATTACTCACCATTTCCTTTGTAATGTTGGCTAGGAAAGCATTATGCAATGTACAGATGTTCTGACTCTCATTCTGGGTCTTTTCTTCTTCTGAAAATTTATAGCAACGTCTCTCATATCCAATCCAACCAGGTGGACATGTAACCGGTATACATTTTATTGCATTCCGTTGGTGGTATAATATTCCTAGAACAGAGAAAGATGGAAAGAGTAAACACTAATTTATCCAGTCCTGTTGTTATGGGTAAGGTGGGGCCCTCCTGCTGAATCCGAACCTGTGAGTGAGTTCTGATACAACCCAATCTAGATGAGAAGCCCCATGGTCTAGCAGTTGTAATGACCTCCATCCTGCAATCCTCAGATTAATAGAGACTATGGACCTGAGCAGTGATTTGCATGCTGGATTTGGATCAAAGATACCAGATGCAAATCCATTTATTCAGCCATGAAACTATTGGTGGGATTTTCCACTAATTTGACCAACCTATCACACATTTTGTCCACTTATTTCGCATTTATTGCTTCTGCCAGGAAATCACTACATAAATATATGTCCCACCCCCACTTTTCAAGCATCAAGACTTGTTCCAAACATTGGACCTGAATTTTCCTGTATTGGATGAAGTAGATTACAGTTGCTAAAAACTGGGTCAAAGCGAACTCTTATGTTTCTAATCGAACTGCATTCAGCTTCATGAAGTTATGTGTGAAGTAGCATTTAAAGGCAAAAGTACTGTACCAGGATCAGGATTCCTTACCCATCCCAAAGAAGAAACCGCCAAAGATGAGGTAAGAAATGACGACAAATCCAATCAATAGGTAAGAGGGAAAAGGTAGGCGAGAGAAACATCTGGATACTGGTTCTCCATGAGCTGAAAACCCAGGGGAAAAAAAATTATGTACAGTTGGGTCTGGTGAAGCAGGATTGGATATGCTACACTTCCCATCAGCCGAAAACGTGTGACTGGCAGGAACAGGCCTTCTCTGCTGTAGCCTTTGTCTTGTGGGCTGTTCCCCCAGAGATTAGAATGGCTCCAACCCTGCTAGCCTTTCCCAAGACATTACAAACTTGGCTAGGTACCTGGGCTTGGAGCTCGGAATGGGGTAAGAGCCCCATTTCTTGGCTTTACCGTTAGTTGATTAACTATCTTGGCTGATATTTCTATTTCTTTTCTGGGTGCTTTTACTGTTTCATTGGTTTTAATTATTTTAATGGTTCTATTATTTATATATACATTATATAATTTATATTTCTATATTCTAAAATTATAGAGCTATACTCTATTAAAAGATATAATTACACTCTAAAACTATAAATTATATTATAATTATATTCTAAAAAACGTATATTCGCCTTCATTCATTTAGAAGTATATGCACTCAGAGTCACTTGACTGAGTAGGGGAGCTATAGGAATTGAATAAATAAAATTGATGATGAGGAAACCTATATGAAAGGCTGCACAAGGGGTGAGATAAAACCGGCCTTTCAATTGCTTGACATAAACTACACACAGTCCCAGAAATAAATCCATTTTCCTCTTCTCCTTTTTGGAGCATCTTGGACAAGGAACATATCCAGACAGACCCATAGTAAAACCTGTACTTTTGTATATTCCGAGCAGACTTCCTGCTCCCTCCTGCACATTTGATGTAAATGACCTCTTAAAGCTTACTAGGATGACAGCCTAGATCTGTAATGACATTTGCTTCTTTATTTCTGTCCCATGAAACATTAAAATTCAGAAGTTTTTTGGAAGTCCAATTGGGGACACAGTACATGTTTTGAATTGCTCCATATGCTCCTGTGGCCATGGCTTAGACATTTCAATCCCTCATTTTGGGTAACTGGCTTCCAGATATTGATATTGGTATTACTACCTGCATCTTCCTCTTGTTCACCTGCAGATCCATTGGAAAGAGAGCTCTGCAGTTTTTTCTCCTCATCCATATTCATTATTCCTGGATTTGTATGATCTGGAATTGGAAATGAGGCTGTCACAAGAAGGAAGAAGGCCAAGATGCATACAGAAGCAGGCAAATTACTACTAATTTCAAAGAATCGCTTTTTATATATAGGATACAGCCTCTTGCAAAGCATGTAGTAGAAAGCAGAAAGTTTTTTTATTGTCATCAATAAATTGAGCAACTTTTTAGTAGAAGAGCAAAAAATAATAATCCAACGTTCTGTTATTTAGTTCATGTCAAAAGGGTTGACATGACTCCCCTTGTTAGCGGAATCCACACTGGTCTGAGAATCAGTGTCTCCACTAGATAATTGACAGTCATGCTGAAATTAAATTAATCAACTAAAATTGGTAAACTTCCTCAAACCCCCAAATAAGTTACCCAGACATAATCCATATATCAAAGGATAAGGTCTGCAAACACAGAGTTAATCAAATTAGGTCTCCCAGGGAAACCATGTATTCACAAGAATAAACATACATACAGGCAATTCTCACAACAGTTCAATTAGTGACCGTTTGAAGTTACAATGGCACTGAAAAAATGACTTATGACCATTTTTCGCACTTACGACCTTTGTAGCATCCCCATGATCATCTGATCAAAATTCAGATGCTTGGCAACTGGTTCATATGTATGACCGTTGCGGTATCCAAAGGTTACGTGATCCCTTTTGCGACCTTCTGACAAGCGAAGTCAATGGGGAAACCAGATTTATTTAACTGTGTCACTAACTTAACTGCAGTGATTCATTTAACAAATATGGCAAGAAATATCGTAAAATGGGGGCACAACTCACTTAACAAATTTCTCACTTAGCAACATCAATTTTGTGGCCGTAGGCTACGGTACACACAGGTTGTGTCACCCTAGAATCTAAGTGTAACCCTAGAATCAGAAGTTGGAACCCCAAATTATTCTTCTGATACTATCATACTCTATTACTGTGCCAATTACCAGGGTGTATTTGATTTAAATCAAGTCAATTTAAATCACAATTTAAATCATGATTTAAAACACTAGTAAGAAGGCTTGATTTAAATCAACTTGATTTAAATCATAATTTTTAAAGAGCAACCGTCATCTCTATCCGGCAGGAATTCCTCCTCCTGACCTGCTGTTGACTCACCAACAGTCCCAATATTGCAGAATATATAGCCTTATGCTACATAACTAAGCTCCCTTTCAATAAACTAAATGATTAATGTATCTTAAATAGAAAACTATTTTTAGATAGATTTTTACTCCAAAAGCATTTCATTAAAATAAATCTGATTTTTAAAAAATCCAATTTAAATTTAAAAAATCATTTATTTTTTTAAAATCATTTTTATCCACCCTGCCAATTACTCTATTGTATAGGTAAATTTTCAAAGGAAAACGGTAAGAAATATAATTTTCACCAATACAGCTAATATCCACTGCTATTGCAGAAGCTTTTGCCATTGGCACTAATGAAGAATTTTGCACAAAAATCTTGGATGGACACATTGCAAGGCTGCATATCCAGTTTCAGCAACCTTATCCACTCAAACCCTCCCATCCAAAGAAACCCTTAGGTCTGAATTGCTTACTGGAAAGTGGGTGCAGTCTTTCCCCAAATATAGGTAGTCCTCAACTTACAGCCACAATTGAGCCCAAAATTTGTGTTGTTGCTAAATGATTCACGTCTTAAGTGAATTTTGTCCCATTTGACAACCTTCCTTGCCACGGTTGTGAAGTGAATCCCTGCTGATGTAAAGTTAGAAACACAGTTGTGAAGTGAATCCGGCTTCCCCACTGACTGTGTCTGTCAGGAGACCGCAAAAGGGGGTCGCTTGACCCCGGGACACCGCAAGGTTCATAAATATAAACCAGTTGCCAAGCGACTGCATCGGTCGTCAAGTGAGAAAAACGGTCATAAGTCACTTTTTTTCAGTATCTTTGTAACCTCGGTCAGCAAACGAATTCTTACTTCCGGTAAACATGCCGCTTCTCCAAAGTTGCAAAGGCTCAGCCCGAAGCAGCCGTTCCCCCGCTCCCCTCCGCTGCGCCCACCAGGGAAACCTCCGCAACTGACCGCCAAGCAACGCCTGGAAAGGAAGCGGCCCCCCGTAAGCCCCGAAGACCTGGAGAGCTCTTGGCCAGCCTCGCCGCTCTTCAATTATGCCCCGCCCGTCTCTTTCGCACAGCGGCCCGTTATGATGACGTATGTTTACCGGGAACTGCCGCGTAAAATGAGAGCGCCGTAGCCTCGGGCTGGCTCCGGCGTTGGCCAAAAAAAAAAAAAAAAGCGCTCTGGCTAGTACAGCCCTCCCGAGCCTGCGCAGAGAATCCTCCGTTGCAAAAACACTCTCAGCTCCCCGAAGAGTTTATTTTCCTCCTTCCTCGTAAAGGAAGATCCGGATCCAGGCTGGATCTGTGTCTAAAGAAGTGACTTTCATGGGTATGAAACACCCAGCCCAGGTTTCTAAAGCAGATGGGCTTCGATGCAAGGGGGGGAGAGCGCCTGTTTTCTTCTTTACTATGTACATTTACAGGGATTTAGATAGAAAAAGCAGCCACTATTCATGCCACCCAGTAGAAAGCTGCTTCCTTTCCTTCTGATTCCTTGTAAGTCTCCATGTTTACTCTGCTTCTCCCCCAGAACTGTTTTCTAGCACAGTCTGTTCTCTACCAACTCCTGCCCCGCTTCCCTTCCCCCTCACAGCTTTTCAGAGAGAGAGAACGAGAAGAGAGAAGGGAGGGAAGGAGGTTGGGAGAGGGGAAGAGGAAGAGTAAAGGGGGGAGAAAGAAGAGAGGAGGAAGGAAGTTGGAAGGAGGGAGAGGGGAAGAGGGAGAGAGATAGAGAGGGGGAGAGGGAGCGAGGGAAGGGAGATTGAGAGAAGGGGGGAGGGAGTAGGAGAGGGAGGTTGGAGGGAGGGGGAGGTTGAGAGGGGGAGGGAAGTTGAGGGAGGGGGAGAGGGTGGGAAGGGGGAGAAAGGGGGGAGAGGGACAGAGAGGGGGAGGAAGAGGGAGATTGGGAGAGGGGTTGACAGAGGGAGAGAGAGAGGGAGGGGAGAAAGAGGAAGGGAGAGAGGAGAGGGGGAGGGAAAGAGTGCTAGAAGGGGAGAAGGGAGACAGAAGGAAATAGGCTGAAGAGGAATATGGAGCGCTCAAGGGTGGAGGGGAGCCCAGTACAGGCACAAGTACCCCTCCCTCTACCTCCCCCGCACTCACTGAACTATCCCATGCTTCTCTTCCCGCCCCTTGGGGGCCCCACGGCGGCTTGGGCCATCAACCTACCAGCCCCGACCCAACCCCGTCACTGATTGCTCCTTACCTTTCCAAGACCCACAGAGTTAAGCATATCCGAAAAGGGAAGGGAGAGAGGCCGCTCCATTGTGCAGCCATCTTTTCCTGAGACGCTGGCTTTTTTCCTGGCGAGTTGCCAGCCTTCCCTCCACCCAGCCAGAGCCCGACAAAATGACTGTTCAAAACGCCCCTTTTCTTCTGCTCCAACGCTTTCAGCCGCTTTTCCCCGCCTCCTTCTGGATGTTTTCACCCCTTCCACCGCCAAAGCTTCCTTCTTGGGCAAAGGGCCAGGCAGGGCGTTCTTACAAACTCCATAGCTTTTGGGTTTCACTTTGGTGACTTAGAAACGCCAAGCATGCATTCCTAAAGGAGGTCTGCTTCAGTGGCAAAGCCTATGGCTTTAAGCAATTGCTTGCTTTCCAGAGGGAGAGAGAGAGAGATTACCAAGGCCTTTTTATTCCTCTTGTTACATACAAGGATATTTACAGGAATTTGAGAGAGAAAACAACCATTTCTACCAGCTTTCTTTCTCCTGTCTCTTGAAAGTCTCCAACGGCCTCTCCCCCAGTTATTTTCCAGCACCCCTCCAGTCTGTTGTTGTCTTCCAACTCCTCCCTTCTCTTCCCTTCCTCTCCACTTTTCACGCAGAGAGCTACCTTAGGTAAGAAGTGTTAGAAGAAATATCCTTTTGGGTTCAGTTCCAAGTGGGGAAAAAGACACTGGAAGCATGGTGGCTGTTTGGAAAGATGGCTTAATGGTGGACAGGACCACGTGGCTTGGAGCTCCAAAGTGAAAAGGATGATCACATGCTTCAAGATGTTGGGTGAAGGAAAAGAAGTGGGAAGAGGCTGAGAGACCCCTTAGTTATATACCCTATGTTGGGACCCACCTTGTTTCCTGTTCCTGTTTAAGAGATGTATCCCATTGGCTGTCAAACTCCCAGGGGCAGGGGTCTTAGCTAACTTTGTAAGGTTTGTCTGAAGCACATGGCTTCACCTGAGTGTGGCTGATACAATCTTCCTAGGCCAAATGGTGATATGGGCAGAGACCTTTGTTGTGTAGAATACTCTGGTCCAGCCCTTAATGGTGGAGGTAAGCTTCTGCTTCTGAGTTTCTAATTCTCTTTTTAGGGGAAATATTTTGCCTTTTTAATATTTCCTAGGATATTTCATTCTAGTCATCTGCTAGTTGTTGATTTCCTTCTGCCTGGGAAGGAGGTTTGCTGAAGCCAGTGATGTTTTTAAGAGTTTTCCACATGTTTTCTGGTTCATTTGTTGATTCTTTAACTTTTCAGAGTAGCTTCTTTTTGCTGCTCTGATCTCTCTTGTTAATATGTTTCTGGCCTGATTGTATAGCATTGTGTCACCTTTTCTGTAGGCTTCCTCTTTGGAACGAGGTAGCTGCTTCAGTTTAGCTGTGAACCAAGGTTTACAAAGGAGAGGGGTGGGTTCTAACTTCCTACAGAAGGAAATAGGCTGAATGAATAAACTGGGCTTAAAGCCTTGCTTTGCACATTTGTAGATCTGGACTGTCTTCCCTTTAAGTTGACACTGTGTGGGATGTACCTTCCTCTGGGTTTGGGACTCAGTCCTTCCCAGGCTGGGGCTTTCAGGTCTATTTGTAGATAGCTATTTTTATGTCAGTTTTGATCTCTGCATGAAGCACATGCTTCAGTCTTGAGATGATAAAACTTGAGATATGCACCTCAAAGGATAGTCCCACCAAATGCCTGGAGAGATTTGTTTTCTTCAGTCACCATTTTTCTGCACAGTCATTCCGAAAGTGAGGTCCTTGGTGCTCTTAGATTTAGACTTGAATAACTTTATTGTCACTTTAAATGTACACTAATAGGTATACATTAAAATGAAATTTCATTGCATACAGCTCTCAAAGGATCACCCCCTCCAATATACACAAACATGACATAATTATGCATATACCCTTATATATGACACAAACAATAGTCTAGTTCAGATGTATACATGTACATGGCGAGAAAAACGAATCTTGCAAGTTTATCAGACGGATGGCATACGGAACAAAGCTGTTACAGAATCAGGAAGTCCTGCTAGAAATACTTTGAAACCTCCTCCCAGAGGGGAGCAACAGAAACAGACCGTGAAGTCGGTGTGTGGGGTCTCTAACAATGTTTTGAGCTCTAAGCACATAGCGCTTATAAGCAGCATCCTGAATACCAGGAAGGGAACTTCCTATAATCTTCTCGGCTGTTCTTACCACTCTCTGTATGGGCTTTCTATCTGAGGCACTGTTACCACCAAACCAAACAGTGATGCCGTTTGTTAAAATACTCTCAATTATGCCTCTGTAGAAAGTGGCCAGGACAGAAGGAGAAAGATGTGCTCTCCCCATCTGACACAGGAAATGCAGGCACTGGTTTGCACAGTTCACTAAGGATGACATGTGGAGAGACCAATTCAGATTGTTATGTCTGAGCTTGGTTGTTTTCTTGCAGACATTTCATTACCCAACTGTGGTGCCTAGAGGCTCTGGAGGCAGGTTGGGGGACAAAAGGTTTCAGCTGCATCTTGGTTAAGGTCGAGTGACTTTGGGTACATGGAGCCTTAGGATCCAGGAGTTTACATGGGGCTACCCTTGAAGAGCATTCGGAAGTTACAACTCACACAAAGTGCAGCTGCATGAACAGTCTTAGGGGCCCTAAGGTAGCCCATGTTACACCACTGTTGTGCAAACTACACTGGTTGCTGGTTTACTTCAAGGTCCAATTCAGGGGGTAGGTTACCACCTTTAAAGCCCTGGATCCAGGTTATTAATTTGTAACATTAGCTGTCCATCTTCTCCCACACGGTAATTCTGGCCAACTTACAATATAATATTGTATTTATCTTTTTATAAATTACAGTTTTATTTTTTAATATAAATACAATACTATAAAATCAATTTAGCCAAAAAATGGGGAGAGGGATTACAATGAGAGGGGGAAAGGGTGGGATCTGTTGTTAAACAATCAACCATCCGCAACATAAATCCCCTCCATTGGTGCCTCAATCCAACTGGCAGAGGGAAGTATTTTAAGCTCTTACAGAAGGTCAGGAGTGTTGGAACTGACTTCACTTTGGGCTATCCCCACCTGCGCCGGCAAAAGGAACATGCTCCAGATCCCATCGGCCAAGGAATTCCAGCTGGCAAGGTCCAGAAGAAGAACTTTGTCTACCATGGCTTCCACCCTTTGGAACAAGCTGTCCCTCGAGGTGAAATATGAGATATTTCACCCCCAACATACACGCAGCCTCTTGGCCTTCTGAACAGGCCTGAAAACCAGACTCTGCCAACCAGCTTCCAGTTTTCCTGCCAGCTTCTCTTTGGTGACTTTTCAAGAATTCTTCTTTTCTTTTGACCGTACCAATAATCTAGTTTAGTCCAATCCAGTCCTTCTGACCCAGTTCCCTTCTTGCTAGCAGGGAGAAAGAACTGAGGATGGGGAATCAAATCATTTAGGATTTTTCTGCTGTTTTTCGGTAAATTATTTAATCACCTCATTTTTCCTTGGTTGAATCGGATCTTTAATCCTTGCTTTATTCCTCCCTTTAGATCTGTTTCTGGGTTGAGGATGGGAGAAAGCATTTTAGCAACCTGACACTTGCCAATTAGTCTGCTGAGTCGATCCCAGCCAGTGAGGAAAGAGACGGAAGGGCGGGCAAATGGGCTTTCTGCATTTTGCTTCGGGGGTTGGGTATTTCGTCTTTCTCCCTTTTTTAAGCTTAGCTTCCGCACAGCAAGAAGAGCGTCTTTTGTGCTCTCAAAGGATTGAGCGAGCGGTAGAGAGAGCAGAAACATTGTTTTCTCCTTTTACATGTTCCGGCCGGCCCGTGAAAGGCAGCCACGGCTCTCCCTGCCTTTCCATTCCAGTGCAACGGAGATACTACGGGGTCTACCACCACGGAAAAGTAAAAACGCTGAGTACAAAACCTTCGCACAGTGTGTGTGTGTGTGAGAGAGAGAATGAATAATTTTGAATTGAATTGAGATTCTGAGTTGATCTTGGATCTTAAAGAGCTCCGAAATGAGTAGAGCCTATCAGACCATCTAAGTAACTGAAAAGGATTCAGCAAGACTCACAAACACCAAACCATGCACAACACACACACACAAAAGGTATCTCCTGAATGTCTTCCTAGAAATTAGGTCCAGATTCCTTTCCCAAGTCATTTCAGCAGAAAAAAACTACAGCAGTGTGATTTTTCTCTATACACCAAACCTTTTATTATTCATTCCCTTTCAATAGATATCTCCTCTATCCACAGTTGGTCCTAAAATCCTCTCTGAAACTGAGGGAAAATGTAAGCAGAACATATATTATTACTATTAATTACCATGTGTTTCACCTGCAGATTAAAAAACAACAACCTAGGAATATAATTTCCACTAATTTCCAGCTAATATCCTGTTGCAGAAGCTTTGGCATTAATGAAGTATGCCAGCACATCTTGGATGGACACGTGAAAAGGGTTGCAAGGCCATTTTGAATTAGTAATGGATAGTCCATTTCAGCAATGCTATCTATTCAAATCTTGTTATAAACAGACACACACACACACACATAGCCTGAATTACTTACTAGAAGTTAGATGCAGAGGCCAGCTAATAATTTCTAAAGTTCCAAAGGTGCAGCACAAAGCATCCATCTCCCTCTGTCCAAACACCAGGGAAACCTTCACAGCTGGATGCAAAACAGCTGCCCTGCAAGAAACTCCCAACACCAAGACACCCCAAATTGTGAAGCAGCCCCCTTCTGCCCCTTCCATGAAACACCAAATACCTGGGAAGCTCCAACTCAGCTGCTCTCACTACCCGTTGTCTCCACTCAAAAACTTTCTGCATTTCTGCTACAAAGGGCAAGAGTATAAATATACTTTCTAAAGGTTTAAGCCCCACCCATTCCTTGCCATTTTAGTTTAGTGCTATGACTCCTCAACTCTCACCGTATCCATAGCTACCAGCTACCACAGCTATTAATCACCGGTATGTTATGTGCTATTGGAAGAAATGTCCACCTAGTTCAGTTCCAAGCTGGAAGAAAGACATTGAAGACATGGAGGCTGATTGGAAAGATGGGTTATCGATGAAGCAGAACCAAATGGATTTGTAGTTCTGAGCAGCTGACAAAATGGAATTGAGAGGGGGGGGTTTATACCTTCTTTGGACTCCTCTGGAAGGGTATTGGGCAATTTCTATTGTGGCTTTATGGCTTTCCTGTGTTGGATCTTGAGTGAGGGCAAATTGTGCCATTCTGCCTTTGTTCAGACTTTGCTGCAGGGAGTTTCAAAATATCCTGTCTTGAATGGATTTCTGCCTGTAGTATTGGCTTTGCCTATGAATACAGCTATCCAGATACTTGTCTTCCTTTTTCAATAAGCTCTTTATCTCTTAAGTGCTGACATCGGCTGTGGGCTATTAAAAAAAAGTGGGGGTTGCTTTCAGCCTCTAAAAAACATGTTTCTCCATTTTTCTCCATGTTTCTCCAGGCAGGTCTATGCCAACCTCCAGCCTGCTCATTCCATCAGCCCCACCTGCATGGGAAGCTTGGAGAAAGTGTTAAGATATTTAAATGTAGTAGCTGGAGAAGTGGGGTTGTGCAATGGGCCAGAACACACAGTTGTGCTTGATTGCTACCACAGTGCTGGCTCCTGCCTGAGGGAATATATGCTGTGATTGGTTGCTGTGGGTGTGGAAGGGGAATTTCCCTCCCCTCCCGTCTTTTTCTTCTGTGTGCTCTTTGTGCTGTGATTCATCAGATGCTGCTGTTGTTTGCCTGACTATCTGGTTTGCTGTATGTATAGTTGCAAAATATATTTATTTATATAAAATTACGAGTTTGTGTCAGCGTCTCTGACTCCATTTGGACCCTGGCTGAGCAATTCCCTGACAGAAAGGCTTTGCCAAACAGACATATATACAGTACACCATAAACTATCCCTTTCTGACTTTTTCCTAATTTCCAATATTTTTTTAAGTTGGCATAGCGGATAGATAGTATTGGTGAAGGTTGGTAACTCAAAAGTTCGTAAGTAGAGCAATGTGCTCTACTTCTGTGCTGCCAAGCCATGACCACCTTGGTTAATAGCTAATCATGGTCACTCTTATCTAAATCTGATCAAACCACACAGAATTATAAAATTATAAAAGGAATAAAAAATTAATAAATAAATGGGAGCCACATGGCAAACCAGTATATAATAATTACGATTGGGCTCAAATTTACAATGCTCTCAAGAGTCTTGTCTGGCCATTATAAACATTGCATCAAACATTCCAACAAACCCACACACACACTCAAGTTACAACAGCTTGCATTCCCAGCTAGTTGCCAAAAGCCCAGTGATCATTTTATTTATTTATTTATTTATTTATTTGATTTGCCAATTGTTTACAAGATAATGAGTATAAATGTATACATAGTTGTGAATACATGAAATGGTTACATATAAGAAAAATAAAAGAATAAGAGAAACAATAGGACAGGGACGGTAGGCACGTTGGTGCGCTTATGCACGCCCTCTACAGACCTCTTAGGAAAGGGGTGAGGTCAATAGTAGACAGTCTAAGGTTAAAGTTTTTGGGGTTTGGGGAAGAAACTACAGAGTCGGGTAGAGTATTCCAGACATTGACCACTCTATTACTGAAGTCGTATTTCCTGCAATCAAGTTTGGTGCGGTTTACTTTGAGTTTGTATCTATTGTGTGCTCTTGTGTTGTTATGGTTGAAGCTGAAGTATTCATTGACAGGTAGGACATTGCAATGTATGATTTTGTATACCATGCTTAAGTCAGACCGAAGATGGCGTAATTCAAGGTTTTCTAGTTCTAGAATTTCAAGTCTGGTGGCATAAGGTATTCTACAGCGAGTAGAGGAGTGGAGAACTCTTCTTGTGAAATATTTCTGGACTTTCTCAATTGTGCTAATATCAGATACGTAGTGTGGGTTCCAGACTGATGAACTGTATTCGAGTATTGGTCTAGCAAATGTTTTGTATGCTCTGGTTAGTAGTGTGATATTACCAGAGAAAAAGCTACGTAGGATTAGGTTAACAACTCTTAATGCCTTTTTGGCTATGTAGTTGCAGTGTGCTCTAGCACTTAGATCATTAGAGGTGAGTATTCCAAGGTCCTTTACAGAGCTTGGGTCATCAACAAGATCTTGACTATTCAGCTTGTATTTTATTTTCTGATTTTTTTGCCAATATGTAAGACAGAGCATTTATTTGTTGAGATTTGAAGTTGCCATTTGTTTGACCATTCGGATACATAGTCAAGATCTTTTTGTAGGGTAGCAGTATTGTCTGTGGTATTGAACAGCTTTACATCATCAGCGAAGAGAACGCAATTGCTCTTAATATGATCACAGAGGTCGTTTATGTAGAGTATGAAGAGAGTTGGTCCTAGAACACTGCCTTGGGGAACACCACTATTGACAGGTACTGGATTTGATAGGACGCTCCCGATTTTGACCATTTGTTGTCTGTTTGACAGGAATGCTTCTATCCAGTTATACAGTTGTCCAGAGATACCATAGGATTTTATTTTTAGGAGTAGTTTGTCGTGTACCACTGAATCAAAGGCTTTACAGAAGTCTATGTAGATTGCGTATTGTTTTGCCCTGGTCGAGTTGTGTCGTCCATATGTTTTTGCAGTGTAAGAGTTGCAGATTACAGGATAGTTTTTTTCTGAAACCAAATTGTTTATTGGAGAGTAGGTTATTTGTCTCTAAGTGAAGGATGATGGATTGGTTAATAATTGATTCCATGACTTTACAGGTGACGCAGCATAAGGAGATTGGCCTGTAATTTTCAACTAGGCTTGGGTCTCCCTTTTTGAAGATGGGGATGACTGTGGCTTGTGACCATAGGTTAGGCAAGGAGCTGGTTCTGAAAGATTTTTCAAAGATTATGCTTAGAGGTTTGGCTATGGCAGTGGATAGCTTTCTTAAGAAGTAGGCACATATTCCATCCGGTCCAATAGATAGAGATGGTTTTAGGTTGCGTATTGCTTTTTCAACATTGTCTTCTGTGAAATCAATATGTATTAGATCATTGTTGTTATCTGTGGTACGGCTAGGAAATATTGGGCATGATCCATTGCTGTTTACAAATACGGAGCCGAAGAATGTGTTAAAGATGTTGGCTTTAATGGTGTCGTCGTTGCAGTCTTTACCATCAGGTCCTATCAAGGGAGGGATGGACCTTGAGTCTTTTAGTTTGTTGTTTACAAAATTGTAAAAAGCGCGGGTGGAATTGGTGCTTAGAAGGTTTTCCTCTTGTTTAATGTGATAATTGGTGCATTCGGTCTTTATCTGGTGGCATAGATTTTTGTATCGGTTTTTGAAATTGGCAACGTGACCAGATTTGTTTTTCCGCCAGAGTGATCTCTTTTTGGATTGAAGTTTCCTTATTGATATGGGTAATCTGCTTTTTTGTTTTGTTTTGGGAGTTGTTGTTGGTACATATAGATTGATGACTCTTTTGACTTCAAGTAAAAATATGTTATAATGGTCTTCAACGGTATTGCATCCAGTGAATAGAGATTGCCAATCAAGGGATGAGAGATCGTTGTCTATAAGATCATAGTTGCCTTTTTTGAAGTTACAATAGGGGATTACATCATTGTGGTGATTTTTGTGTGGATGTATGTTGAGACAAAAGTCGATCATATTGTGGTCACTACTGGAAAAGGGTTCTTTAGATTGTATTCCGTAGATTAGGTTCAAACTGTTGCAGAAGATGAGATCGAGGCAGTTGTTTAGTCTAGTGTTGTTGGTTACTAGTTGTTCCAGTCCCAGATTTGTAATAGCATTGTAGAAGGTTGTGTGTATGATTTCAGTTGTACAATCATTTAGGGTCCAGTTAATATGAGGTAGATTGAAATCACCAAGAAGGATAAAAGGGTATGGGCAGGATGCAGCCCATGTTAGTAATGTATTTAGCTTGTTTACATGTTCGATGTCATAATCAGGTGCTCTGTAACATAGTAAGAATCGAATTGTGATATTTGAGGATAGTTCACAGATGATGGTTTCAGGAAGGGCAAACTCCTGGGTAACTTGGATATTTTTTAGATGTAAGGATTTTTTATAGAATATAGCAACTCCACCTCCTCGACGATTTTCACGATCTGATCTGTAAACATGATAGTCTCTTACTGTGGTAATGGAGTCGGGGAGAGATGCATTGAGCCATGTTTCACAGACAAATATAATGTCGAAGTTAGCCATATTTAGGAGGAAGAGAAATTCAGGTATTTTATTCACGAGGCTTCTTGCATTGAGTAGTTTGCATTTAAGGCCGGCAGTAGTTGGAATTGAGGTAGTTGGGGGCGTGCGTGCCTAGTCTTGGGGTGATGGTGGATGGGTTGAGGTAGGGTTGTGGTTGAGGGTAAAAGCTGAGTATTGGGTTGAGTGGTTTACTTTTGATACAGTCAGCATGGTAGTCAATGTACAGGTCCTTCTCTCCATTGTCTAGACGGTTTTTGAGTTCGATGCGGAGTGCACGGGAGCGGGCACGTTGCTGTATGGTTAGGTCAGGGCGGCAACGGAGGTTCTTATGGATGGTGTTGGTTTTGGCGAGTGAGTTTATAGTATAAATGAATTTACGTTTGCTTGATTCATTTTTGCAAATGACCCTGCACAAGCGTGGGGCCACAGAGCCATCTCTATTTTTGAGCTCTCGGTCAATGCGGGAAATGTCAAGTATTTCATCAGCGGAGATGGTTGATGCTTGATAATTTCTGATGATGTTTCGGACAGTTGTGATGTCATCATTGACATTGATGTCTTCTAGACCAAATAAGATGGCGTTTGGACGTTTCCGTTCACGCTCAACGGCTTCTCTGATGAGAATTGGGATATCAATATTTGTCTGGGTTGTGTTTATTTGTGGATTGGGTTGTGGATTGGATTGTGGTTGATTGGTAGAGATGTGGTTTGTAGCTATTGGATGTTCAGGTTTTTGCGTTGTGTCCTTTTTTTCAAGGTTGGATATTCTTTCTTTTACGGCGTCCAGGGATGCTACTATGATGTTGAGGGATGTTGTAATGGTTTCGATGGTAGGGGATGTTTCAATGGTTTCAATGGTATCAACTCTTTCAGACAGATCCAGTTTGGGTCTGCATGATTTGCAGATATGTGGAAACTCATTGGATGATTTTAGGTATTGAATCATCTGCTCAGGTAATCCCAAGCAGTCATGATGAGTGTATTTTTACACAGAGAACATTTGATGGAGTTTTCATTATCCTTTAGATTTTTGTAGCATTTAAGGCATGTGCAGGAGTCTTGTGGTTCATTGGTGGGGATCATCTTCTCTTTAGGTTGTGGTTTGACGTAGGATTTTCTTTTTGGCATGGTAGGATTGTTAAAATAGTACGTTGATTGAATTAATTAGAGGAACAATTTTGGGTAATCTATATAGCCAATATTATATCAAACAATCAATTGCAGTAATCTCTCAAGTCAGATAATATTCCTGAGCAACAATCAGCCTGAATAGTTAATTACTCTAATCATTAATCAATTAATTACACTAATCATTAACCACACTGTTCATTTAAATTCACTAGATCAATGATTTTGCTATTCAATTAAATTACATGAATTTTGATCTTTTAAACTAGTCAGTAATCACACTATTTGCACTAAACACTCTAATCACACTAATCAATTAAAAACAATAAATCAGTTAAACCATTAATAAAATATTTTATAGAAATTGATTATCTAATCGTTGATATAGGTGATGAGGTAGAAAAGTTGTAAGAATTGAGGTAATGAGGTAGTATTAAGAGTCTGCAAGGAACGGGTTAATTGTTTAACTGGCAGCTGAATGGGAGGAATTTATCGCTGTTTGAAAAGCAGATCGCTATTACTCTGTAAACAGGAAGTTGTAACACAATGATCCAAGGGTTTTTATCTGAGTGAAGGAAAGATTGAACAGCTCACAGGAAACTATTTGTTTTTGTTTTCCCTTGATGAATGAGATGGCCCTCGCCCGCTTGCCTTTGCGCCTCCGGGCTGTTTGTTAGCGCTCTTTCGCGGGTCGTGAGAACGCTCGCTTTGTGCCACGAACGAATCTTTGTATCTTTTGAAAGGCCAGCAATCCGCCAAACATTTACTCTAAACTAGTTCTATTCGAGTCTGAGTCCCGAGGGCGCCAAGCAGAGATCGCGCCTGCAGTCCTCACTTTCTCTTGGGGGAGATGATTCTGCCGGCCCTTCCCGATCGTTTCCCGGCACTTTCACTTTCCCCTCTGGGGCTGTTTCCTTTCCGCGCCGCGGACGGGCTCAGCGCCGAAGAAATCGCCTCCTTCCCGGGGAAAAGCAGCAAAGAACTCGGAGGTCCAAGAAATGCAAAATCCCCTCGCTAACCTTCTCTGCAGGCTTTCCCGCAGCTCTACCAAATATTTCCCCTCTGAACTGAGGAGGGAAACTCTTCTGAAGGCTGTAGGAAGGAGCCGAACAGGTTTGAAACATTGTGTGTCAGTGTCTGGGCTTCACAGGGGCTGCAGAAATGGAGCAGAAACCCTCCTTTTGATCTTCAATTAATGGAAAGGAAATTTTGTAGGGTCTGTAGGAGGGGGACTTTGAGCCTAAGTCAGAGTAGATAGGAAAAGAGTAAAGAGCAAGAGCAAATAGGCAAAACACACACACTTCAAACAATAAAGAATAAATGGCAGACAATAAAAACTCCTTAACTTTTTTTTTTAATATGCACTCAATATACACAAATCACAAAACTTATAAAATAACACATGCCAGAATGTAGACATGGCTAGATCCTGAATTCATCACAGATTCAGCTTTTAAAGGGATAGATATAAGTTTAGAACTTAATAATTCAAAACGCAGTAGTTTCTCAATTTCACATGCACACACACATCTGCACAAACGGCGCCCTGTAATTGACTAACAAAATATTCCTGCCTCTTTTATACAATCTATCACAAATAGATCCCAGCCAATGAGGAAAGAGAAGGAAGGGCGGGCAAATGGGCTTTCTGCGCTGCGGTCTTGCAGTTTGCCTCGCAATTGGGTATTCCGTCTTTCCCCCCCTTTTTTAGCTTAGCTTCCCCACAGCAAGAAGAGCGTCTTTTGTGCACTCAAAGGATTGAGCGAGCGGTAGATAGAAGAGAAACTTTTTCTCCTTTTACATGTTCCGGCCGGCCCGGGAAAGGCAGCCACGGCTCTTCCTGCCTTTCCATTCCAGTGCAACGGAGATGCTACGGGGTCTACCACCACGGAAAAGTAAAAACGCTATGTACAAAACCTTCGCGCAGTGTGTGTGAGAGAGAGAATGAATACTTTTGAATTGAATTGAGATTCTGAGGTGATCTTGGATCTTAAAGAGCTCCGAAATGGGTAGAGCCTATCAGACCATCTAAGTAACTGAAAAGGATTCACAGCTGGAAGCCTTCACAGCTGGATGCAAAACAGCTGCCCTGCAAGAAACTCCCAACACCAAGAGACCCCAAAGATGCGAAGCAGCCCCCTTCTGCCCCTTCCACGAAACACCAAATACCTGGGAAGCTCCAACCCAGCTGCTCTCACTACCCCTTGTCTCTCCACTCAGAAGCTTCCTGCCCTTTTACTACAAAGGACAAGAGTATTTCTTAAGGTTTAAGCCCCACCCATTCCTTGTCATCTTAGTTTTGTGCTATAACTCATCAACTTGCGCCCTGACCACAACTACCAGCTACCCTATTTGTCACTGATATGCTATGACTTCTGAGCCCACCTAGAAGTGGTTCCAATTAGCCTGTAGCCATATAGGGGATGTGATTGACAGCTGTTGACTATGACGTTTGTCCTGTCCCTCCCAGAAATGATTCCAATTGGTGTGCAAACAAAATGATTGGCAGCTGGAGCACATGGCTGCCTACTACCATATCCAGAAATGTTTCTGGGTCACATAGTGACCAAAGCAACTTAATTGCTAAAAATAATTAAATAATTAAAAATAGACCCTCAGATAAAGAAGCTAATTGAAAAACAGCAGAACAATTCTAAAGGATTTGATTCCCCATCCTCAGCCCTGCTAGCAAGCAGGGGACGGGTTCAGATGGACTGGATTAAAACTAGGTTATTGGTATGGCAAAAGGAAAAGAATTCTTAAGGGTCACAAAAGAGAAGCTGGCAGGAAGACAAAATAAAGCTTCTTTTTGCAGGAGAAAAAAAAAGATAAAGGAGGAGATAGCCAAGTTCAGTCAGTGAGAAAGCAATATAAAGACATAATTTCATCACTTATTCACTAGAAACCACTAAAACGTTTATTTAAGCTGATACATTGTATGATCACAGTCATGAAAAGCATTAACAATTCACAACTATGTTAAGAGAAAGGGCAGCAATTATACTGTACATAATTTGATAATAACATTCCTTCCTCACCAAATGATTTAAACTGTTCATATTATTGGAAGAAATATCCTTCTGGGTTCAGTTCCAAGTGGGGAAAAAGACATTGGAAACATGGAGGCTGTTTGGAAAGATGGTTTAATGGTGGACGGGAGCACATGGCTTGGAGCTCCAAAGTGAAAAGGATGATCACATGCTTCAAGATGTTGGGTGAAGGAAAAGAAGGGGCAAGATGCTGAGATACCCTCTGTTGGGCCACACCTTAGTGTTTCCTGTTTCTGTGTAAGAGATGTATCCCATTGGCTGTCAGACTCCCAGGGCCAGGGGGTCTTAGCTAACTTTGCAAGCTTTGTCTGAACCACATGACTTCAACTGAGTGCTAGCTGATACAATCTTCCCAGGCCAGGTGGCGAGATGGACAGAGGCCTTTGTTATGTAGAATACTCTGGTCCAGGCCTTAATTGCCCACTCATTAACAAAGGCGGGGGTGAGCTTCTGCTTCTGAGGTGAGCTTCTGCTTCCAAGTTTCTACTTCTCTTTTTAGGGGAAATATTCTGCCTTTTTAATATTTCCTAGGATATTTCATTTTTCTAGGAATAGAATAGAATAGAATAGAATAGAATAGAATAGAATAGAATAGAATAGAATAGAATAGAATAGAATAGAATAGTTTATTGGCCAAGTGTGATTGGACACACAAGGAATTTGTCTTGGTGTAAATACTCTCAGTATACATAAAGAAAAGGTACATTCGTTAAGAATCAAGAATCATAACATACAACACTTAATGATAGTCATAGGGTACAATCAACAATCAAATCATACCAGGAAACAGTCAATGTAAATTGTAAGGATACAAGTGACAAAGTTACAGTCCTACATTCACAAGTGGGAGCGGATGGGTGATAAGGAGTGATGAGAAGATTAACAGTAATAGTAGTGCAGACTTGTAATAGTTGAACAGTGTTGAGGGAATTATTTGTTTAGCAGAGTGATGGCTTTTGGGGAAAAAAACTGTCCTTGTGTCTAATTGTTCTGGTGTGCAGTGCTCTATAGCGTCGTTTTGAGGGAAGGAGTTGAAACAGTTTATGTCCTTCCTCGCCAAATGATTTAAACCAGGGGTCGCCAACCTTTTGGACCTCAGGGACCACCAAACTCATAATTTTAGATCCCAGGGACTACTAACCGGTTCTGTGGGCATGGCCTAATTTGTGGGTGTGGCTTGGTGGTCATGCGACTGGCTGGGTATGGCTTGTGTGTAAATATTATAAATATATAAATATTGAATTTTTTATTTAAAAAAAGAGCAACTTTTACCCAAAATCAGGCAAAGCAGGCAGATTGAGTTGCTCACAGAATAACAGATTCATTCAGAGATCTATCTATCTGTCATTGGCTAGCTCAGTCTGTCACATAAAATTTGCTTGCAAGCAAACCTTCAGTCCTAAGGGAGGTTTGGCTGTGCTGAACTGAAGATCTAAAAACTAGCTACAAAGCAAGAAATCCAACCATTTCCTGCTTCTTTGCTAATCTAAATCTCCTGGCACAGCAGAACAGCTGATGGTTGGAAAAATAGCAATTTAGCAAGCAAGTTTACCTGGTAAGGAGTGAGTGGGCGCGGGCCATGTGGGCTGCGCAGCCTTGTGTTTCTGCACAGCCTGGATTAATTGTTTTGGGGGGGGTGCTCTGGGGGTGAGATTTCTCTGCAGTCCACCAAAATTTTCTCACGGCCTACCAGTGGGCCGCAGCCCACCGGTTGGCGACTGATTTAAACTGTTTATATTGTTGGAAGAAATATCCTTCTGGGTTCAGTTCCAAGTGGGGAAAAAGACACTGGAACCATGGAGGCTGTTTGGAAGGTTTAATGGTGGACGGGACCACATGGCCTGGAGCTCAAGAGTGAAAAGGAAGGATGATCACATGCTTCAAGGTGAAGGAAGAGATCAAGAAAAAGGGCTGGTATGCTGAGAGTGCCTGGGTTTTATAATCTTTGTTGGGATTTGAATTGGAGCTTGTATTCTAATTGGTTGTCAGACTCCCATGAGGCCAAGCAGGGGCAACTCTGTAGGCTGTCCTGAGTTCCAGGCTTGGTTGAGCCTTGCTGGATGATGATGCACTGAAAAGGGCTTTTGGCAATTGCTATAGCTTTACCTGGAGATCTTTGTTATGTAAAGTATTCTGGCCCAGGCCTTAATGGCCCACCCATTAACAAAGGTGGGGGTGAGCTTCTACTTCTGAGGTGAGTTTCTGCTTCTGAGTTCCTACTTTTTTTAGAGGAAATATTCTGCCTTTTTAATATTTCCCAGGATATTTCAATTTTCTAGGAGAGGTGTGGGTGCTAACTTCATTCAGTATGTTTTCCCTGAGAATGTAATTCTGCTTTAATGAACCATTTCCTTACTACCTTACCTCTCCCCAGACCAAAACAGCATTTTAGCTCAAGCCAAAGGAGTGTTTATATCCAAAGCTTCTGCCTGGCAAACCCACATGGAGAGAGTCGAGCAGGTTTCAGTAACAATCTTTGGCCCGAGCAGCATCCCACAGCCGTCTCCTAAAAGGGGCCCCAGTTCTTGCGGCCTGAAGGATAAAAGAAAGAATGATGGTTTTTAGAAAGAGCTGTCCAACTTCCTTTATATTTGGCAGGACTTTTTCTATTCCCCATAATCAGCCTTCCAATATTGATATGTTGATCAGACACAATATGCAGTACATCTTTTATTTTAACTTTCGTCCAGAAACACAGATAAAGAACTGTCTGAAAGACCATATAATTTTTTGATCACCTTCTCATCAGTACCTGTCAAGATCTTATCTAGATCAGTCTGTTTATCATCAAATCCCTCTGTTTTAGAATCTTCATCATACCTTGAATGTATTTGCGCATATGAAAACCAATTCATCTTTATACCTTGTTCCTCTAAATTTTGTATCGATTTAAGTTCACCCTTTTCATCCAATAGTTCCCCATATCTAACTGTTTGTTCCTTCTTATAAATTATAGGATAGGAAAATGCTTCAATAGTCGATAACCAAACTGGAATTTTCAAATAACATTGTCTTTTTATCTTCTCCCAGTTTAACCACAAAGACTCCCGTATATAATGTCTTCTAAAATAACCCTGTGTTTTAGTTCCTTATACCATAAAAAAGCGTGCCAACCCAACAGCAAATCATGACCTTCTAGTGTCAACAATCTAGTCTTTCTTAATGTTATCCATTCCTTGACCCACATCAAATTTGCAGCTTGATAGTACAATTCCCAATTAGGCAGGCCAAAACCTCCTCTAATTCTAGCATCTTGCAAAAGCTTTAGCTTTATTCTCGCTTTCTTACCTTGCCATATATACTTCAGCATAATTTTATTTAAGTCTTCAAAATAGTCTTTTCCGAGCCTAATTGGTATTGTTTGAAACAAAAATAAGATTCTGGGTAAAATATTCATCTTGATTGTTGAAATTCTCCCTATTAATGACAATTGTAAATTTTCCCATTTCTTCAGATCTAAAGCTATCTGTTGTTTAAGTTTAATATAATTATTCTCTTTTAATGTACTGCATCTTGATGTCAAGTATATCCCCAGATACTTGACCTTGTTCGTGACTTGGATTTTCAACAGGTCTGCCAGTTCTTCTCTTTGTCTTAGTAGCATGTTCTTTGTCAAGATCTTTATTTTGTCTTTATTTATTTTCAAACCAGCCACCTCACCATATATCTCTATCTTTTCCAATAACTTTGGAGCTGTTTCTAAGGGATCTTCCAAAATAAAGGCTAAGTCATCCGGAAGGCTTGCAGTTTAAATTCTTCCTTTTAATTTTCATTCCTTTTATGCTTTTATCATCTCTAATATTTCTATTCAACACTTCCAAAGTCAATACAAATAGCAAAGGAGATAGGGGACATCCTTGTCTTGTGCCTTTTCTTATATTAATAAAGTCTGTAAGTTCTCCCTCCATCATTACTTTTGCTGTCTGCTTATTATATATGGCTTCTATTTCTTGAATAAATTTTCTAGCAAAACCCATCTGTTCCAGTAGTAATAACATAAATCTCCAGTTCACATTATCAAATGCCTTTTGAGCATCTAGGAATATCAAAGCCATTTGCTTTTCAGGATGTGCCTCATAGTATTCCAAAGTATCCAGGATTACTCTCATATTGTCTCTAATTTGTCTCTTTGGCAGAAATCCATTTTGGTCTGGATGAATGAAATTATTTAAATATTTTTTAAGTCTTTCTGCTAAGATTGAAGCAAAGATTTTATAGTCTGCATTTAATAAAAAAAATAGGTCTATAGCAGTGATCCCCAACCTTTTTATGCCGCTGCCCGGTACCGGCATCAGATGGCGCCGCGTGCCCGGTATCGGCATCAACTGGCGCCGCCATCTTTTTGACGAAAAAGTGCTTCCGGTGAGCTTTCTACCCGAAAAGCTCACCGAAGCACTTTTTATCAAAAAGATGGCGGCGCCCAGCAACCAGCGGCCCGGTAAGACTTGTTCCGCTGACGGTACCGGTCCGCGGACCGCGGTTCGGGACCCCTGGTCTATAGTTCTTAATTTGCAGTGGATCAGCCTCTTCTTTTGGAATAAGTGTAATATAAGCCTCTGACCATGTTTTGGGTATCATCTTCTTTGACATAGCTTCATTCATAACTTCTAACAATGGAATGCTCAATGATTCTTGTAATGTTTTATAGAATTCTGCCGGAAGTCCATCTGGACCTGGTGCTTTCCCATTATTTTGTTTCTTAAGTGTTTCAGTTAATTCCATCATTGTTATATTGCTTTCTAGCATTTCTTCAGTCTCTTTAGATATCTTAGATAGGTTAGCATTCTGTAGATACTCTTTGATTTTTTCCTCATCAATATTCTCTTGCTTATATAATTTCCCATAAAAATCTCGAATGATTTTCTTCTTCTCTTTATTGCCATGACAAACTTGGCCTTGATCATCTATTAACTGCAATATTTTCCTTGGTTCTTTCTCTTTTCTCAATTTATATGCAGTATATCTTTTATTTTAACTTTCGTCCAGAAACACAGATAAAGAATTGTCTGAAAGACTAGAAACTTTATATGAACTTTTTGTTGAAAGAAGACTAAATGGATTTATGAATTTAGGGACTAAAAAGAGTTGAAAGAGAAGGGGAATGGAATTAACCAAAATAAAAAGAGTGAAGGAAAAGAGTAAAAAGGTAACTGCACAATAGAAAGAATAGTGGAAGTGAAAATACTGTATTTTTTATTATTCCTTTAATTCGTTATACTTTTATTTTACAGGTAGTCCTTGAATTATGACTAGTTCCCAGGTGCTATTCAGGTTCTGACCAGTTCTGGAGAACCGGTAGCAGAAATGTTGAGTAGTTACAACAACTGGCAAATACCATCTCTGACTGGAGATTTTACAATATCTTTCCCCTGCCATGCTCACCAAGCCACGTCCACAGAACCGGTGGTAAAAATTTTTGAATCCGACCACTGGACTAGTTGCTTAGCACCTGGGGGCTATGTATAACCAGGATTGGAAATTAAGACAGTAGGGCCTTGCTTGTTTGAACTTTGGACACAATGCATTTGGGACACATTTATGGCTTTTTGCAGTGTTGGAAGAAATATCCATCTGGTTCTGTTCCAAATGGGAAGAAAGACACTGGAAACATGGAGGCTGATTGGAAAGATGATTTAATGGAGCAGAACCATCAAGCACATGATCCTAGTGCAGCTAACCACATGGATTTGAGAGAGAAGGAGGTGTATTTATATCCTCTCTTGGGCTTTGCACTTGAACTTCCTGTTCCTGTGCAAGAACATGTATTCTATTGGCTACTGCCAGACTCCCATGGGGCTATGCAGGGGTCATAGCTGAGGTTGTCTGAGCTCCCAGGTTTGGTTGAAGCTTACTGGATGATGCAATATCCCCAGGTGATTTGGCAATGCAGTGAGCCCTGCTGCTAGATGGGTTAATCCTAAACTGAAGGTCTTTTGTTTTGTAGATAGGCTGGCCCAATCCTTTTCAACTGGTACCAAATATCTGCTGGGGGCAGGGAGCTGAAGCTTTGAGTTTCTATCTTTAGAAACATGTTTCTCCTGTAGGAAGTTAGCACCCACCCCTCTCCTAGAAAATTGAAATATCCTGGGAAATATTAAAAAGGCAGAATATTTCCTCTAAAAAAAGTAGGAACTCAGAAGCAGAAACTCACCTCAGAAGTAGAAGCTCACCCCCACCTTTGTTAATGGGTAGGCCATTAAGGCCTGGGCCAGAATACTTTACATAACAAAGATCTCCAGGTAAAGCTATAGCAATTGCCAAAAGCCCTTTTCAGTGCATCATCATCCAGCAAGGCTCAACCAAGCCTGGAACTCAGGACAGCCTACAGAGTGGCCCCTGCATGGCCTCATGGGAGTCTGACAACCAATCAGAATACAAGCTCCAATTCAAATCCCAACAAAGATTATAAAACCCAGGCACTCTCAGCATACCAGCCCTTTTTCTTGATCTCTTCCTTCACCTTGAAGCATGTGATCATCCTTCCTTTTCACTCTGGAGCTTCAAGCCATGTGTTCCTCCTGTCCACCATTAAACCTTCCAAACAGCCTCCATGGTTCCAGTGTCTTTTTCCCCACTTGGAACTGAACCCAGAAGGATATTTCTTCCAACAACGGGTGGGTGCTAACTTCCTAGAATGACAAGGCAAACCACTAGAATAGAAACTGAAAGCAAACACCACTCTTTACAAGCACTGATGAAGTTACTGATGAAGTATAGGTAGTCCTTGCGTTATGACCATAATTGAACCCGACATTTATGTTGCTAAGTGAAACGTGTTAAGTGAGTTTTGCCCCATTTTAGGAATTTTCTTGCCACAGTTGTTAAGTGAAACAGGATTCCCCATTGATTTTGCTCTTTTGACCACGTGCCCATGGGGATGCTGCAATAGTTGTAAGTGTGAAAAATGGTCCTAAGTCACTTTTTTCAGTGCCGTTGTAACTTTGAACAGCCACTAAATGAACTGTTGGAAGAAATATCCCTTCTGGGTTTCAATTCCAAGTGAGGAAAAAGACACTGGAAACATGGAGGCTGTTTGGAAAGATGGTTTAATGGTGGACAGGACCACGTGGCTTGGAGCTCCAAAGATCACATGCTTCAAGATGTTGGGTGAAGGAAAAGAAGTGGGAAGAGGCTGAGAGACCCTTAGTTATATACCCTCTGTTGGGCCGCACCTTAGTGTTTCCTGTTCCTGCATAAGAAATGTATCCCATTAGCTGTCAGACTCCCGGGGGTGGGGATCTTAGCTAACTTTGTAGGCTTTGTCTGGATCACATGGCTTCATCTGAGTGCTGGCTGATGCAATCTTCCCAGGCCATGTGGTGAGATGGGCAGAGACCTTTGTTATGTAGAATACTCTGGCCTAGGCCTTAATGGCCCACCCATTAACAAAGGTGGGGGTGAGTTTCTGCTTTTGATGTAAGTTTCTGTTTCTGAGTTTCTACTCTTTTTAGGGGAAATATTCTGCCTTTTTAATATTTCCTAGGATATTTCATTTTTCTAGGAGAGGGGTGGGTGCTAACTTCCTACAGAAGGACAACCTGTAATCTGCATAATGAAAATTCTGCATTAAAACAACCAAGCTAAAGCAACATCAAAGACTCCTCAGGTCATGCTTATGGCTCTTTTAGCTGCACAGATTCTAAGCTAAGCCCTGGTTTGACCTTTCCTTCCAACCTAGCTGGCAGTTTCCCAACACTTCCACTTGTCTCTGCTTAGCTTGACCTGAGGGGTCCTTGATGTTGCCTTAGCTTGGTTGTTTTTATGCAGAGCTTTCATTACTCAAATTGTTATTTAACTCATTAGTGCTTGTAAACAGGGGTTTGGTTTCAGTTTACCCTGTCACTTGACCTTCCCCAAGTTCCATGATGCTGGGGAGATTCTGTAACTTAAGTAGAAAACAATAAAGTCACTTCCTTTAGCTATTTACAAGTGTCATTTGCATGTATTGTTACCCCGGTTGAATTGATTATTTCTGATTTTATTCACTTTTATTCAGAAATAGGCTGCATGTTATTTAGTGAATGGAATTGTCCACTGCAGGATTTCACTATGTCTAGAAAGAAATACTCACAAATTTTCATTCAATGGGGAATCATCCACCCACATCCACCGTCTTGCCGGAAACATTCCTATCAACCCAATCCATAGTGACTGTGTTTCATCAGAAATACTCTGGATAAAAGTCTGTTTTAAAAAAGCACTTGATTAGAGTTTGCTGAATGCTTTGATTTTGCTGTCTGTCATTCAGCAGACGTTGAATTCAATAAAATTATATTTCAAGCCACTACATCTGAAGCAATCTATAAATGTACATTGTTTGTATAAGTATATCAATAACATATATATGGATTTAATGACACCTTTTCCCTCCAACTTTTTCCTAGCGTATTCCCACAGCTTGCATATCTTTGTTGATAGTGTCTTGCCATCTCTGTTTTGGATGCCTGCAAGGACCCTTTCCCTCCAACCGCTGTTTAAAATTCAAGGTTGGGTCTGTACTGAAGTAATTTATTTAGGATGGTTACAGTGAAGGCATTTAACAATATATAGTACATATTTGTCAATCAGGACTGCCAGAATTACTAAGTGACATTATGCTTTATGACTGAATCGCTTAGAGATAGAAATTCAGAATAGCAGAATAACAGAGCTAGAAGGAAACTTGGAGGTCTTCTAGTCTAACCCTCCTCTCCTCAAGCAGGAGACACTATCATTCCAGACAAGTGACTGTCCAGTCTCTTCTTAAAAACCTCCAGTGATGAAGTAACCACAACTTCTGGGAGACAAGCCATGCCACTGATTAATTGTTCTCACTGACAGGGAATTTCTTCTTAGTTCTTGGTTTTATCCCTTGTCCTATTGCTGTTGCAACACTAGGACTTGTAATAGTTTCTTAGAAGTAGTTCAGGGAAATGTACTGCAATATGATAGTCTGCTAGGTGTAGTGATTTACGTCCTGGACAAGAAACAAGGGGACTATGAATTCTATCTATCCTTTAGGTGTGAAAGCTGGCTGGGTGACTTTAGGCCAGTCCCCCTGCCTCTCTTTCCAACCTACTGCACAGGTTGTCACCATGGAGAAAATAGGCAGAAGCATTAAATACACCATTTATACAAGTAACAACAGTGGGATATGCATCTCCTGGTAATAATAAAGCATTTGCTGAAAAATGAAACCATCTTTTTTAGTACCACCCTTGTGTTGAGGGTGCTCTTCAATTGTTCTTTATCAGACTGGAAGGAGCTACTGAATTGGATGCGCATGGTTCACTGCTGGTTGTCTACTCTTCAACATCTTTAAGAGGAATATGTAGCTCATAACACGTATAAAAAAGGTGGGGTTTCTAACACACAAGTCACAGTTGCTATCTTGGTTTATTTTTTAACATGCTTTCTCCTCTCCCTCCCTCCCTCCCATGGGCATCTGCTGTGGGATAGCACCTGCTTAATCAACATACATAATAGCTATTCCATCCATCTTCATTACTCCCTTAACCTCCCCAACCCAAATCTTGACCTACCATTTCTTCCTGTTCCTTTAGCACCACCATTTGAGCACCTCTGGCTCTGCAGTCTTCCTGGCTTTTGTCCCAGGTCCTCGGTTCTTTGGAAATCCAGTAACATTTGCCATCATGATAAGACCAGTTTCCAGGACATAGGTGGCATCTAAAACTCTCTGAAGGTCAAACAAAAAAGATTCATTTTTTTTTTACAAGAATCATATATGAACTTTTTAAAAGGGATGTAGAAGTTTTAAAGCTGCACTACAGTCATTCATGCATTTGCCATCACAGCGAGACACTGATAGGCCTCAATTTATTACCATACTGGAGTCTCCCCATTACTGTCCCAAGTCGTGATAGTCATTAAGCAAAGCTTCCATATGATCATCTCGCCTAACTAAGGTGACCAACTTTTTTACAATGAGAAGGAGGACACAAATAAATTGAAGGGAAAAAAAAAAACAAAGCCACTTGCGCGTGGCGCACTCTCTCAAAACAATTCTCCTGTGTGGAGCACATGCGTCTCATAATCGTGTCTCGCTGCACTATACCGAGCCTTGATGAATCGTCATGTCAAATACAAACACGTCACATCACACACAACGGATCGGATCGGCATCGATCAAATACGGAGATTTACAGATTAGTCTTCAAATATCAAAAAGGAGGACATGTAGGAGGACACTTTTTGAGACAGGACAGAACTTACAAAAGGAAGGCTGTCCTCCCTAAAGGAGGATAGTTGGTCACCTTACTAATAACCCCACCCGTGATCTCCCCAATTTCTTTAAATGACCATGCAGGTTAAGTGGATCATTGGGTGCCTCAAGAACAGGAATGCCACAGGAGACATACTGTAGGTCCAGGTCTACCTGCCCCCCCATGCCTTCCAAGGCCTCCCCCATTCCCAGAGGCAGGTTGTGCTCTGCTTCCTGCTCTTTGGAGCACCCGCAGTCCTTGGGGCCTGCTTCCCACCCCACTGAGTCCCCCACACTCCTCCTCACTCCCCATCACCAATCCCTCGTTTATCTTCTGTACTGTAGGTCTCCCAGAGCTCACACTGGGGTAAGGACAGGGGTGGGATTCTACCAGTTCGCACCTATTTGGTAGAACCAGTTGTTAACATTCTAAGCCGTTCGGAGAACCAGTTGTTAGAAGAAATTACTGGCCTAATCCTGTAAGGAAGGCAGGAAGGAAACATTCTGGTGTTGCTTACAGAAACTGCCTCTCCATTAACTCTTATTACATTCTTGGCAGGACTAGACTTCCTGTCTCAGGAACTTCTCTGGAGTTTTTTCCCCCTCCTTTGCTGGTACTTTGCTTGTGTGGAGTGACCATTCAAATTTACAATGGCATTGAAAAAAGCGACTTATGACCATTTTTCACACTTAACGACTGTTGCAGCATCCCCACAGTCATGAGAGGCCAGGCAAGGAGATGCATGCCTCGATGTGAGTGATATTGAGTTGGGCACACCCAGCCAATAACATGACCACCAAGCCACGTTCACCCAGTCACATGACCACCAAGCCACGCCCACCAACTAAGCCACGCCCACAGAACCGGTTGTTAAAATTTTTGAATCCCACCCCTGGGTAAGGATTGCTCCTCTGAAAATGGTTCCTGCTTCTGGGACAGAGCCATACAGCCCAGGGATGCCAAGGGGCAGTGCGGCCTGCTCTCCTTCCTCAATGAGAGCTCCAAGGCTCCACAGTACAAAAGATAAATGAGTGCTCAGTGATTGGGGATTGGGGAGGAAGATGTAGGATCTGGTGGGGTGGAAATGGAGATAAGGGCTACATGGGTTAGATTTTTTTCAATATTTGCAATATGGGTTTTGTAGTACTGCTGCACTGGCTAACACGGGTTTTCTCACATTTTAATTTTTCTTATTTCTCTTTCTCTTTAAAATGTATTGTTAATAATTGGCTATCGTGGAGGAGATAGGCGGGGAGCCACTGCACTATCCCTGCAATTGGTTGTAAGGGTGAATCCGCCTGAATTTTATTCACGTGACCACAGAAGTGGTGCAGGAGTTACTGTACAACTTTGAACTGTTGTATGTAGCTTTGCGGATTCCATCATAACTTTGAACTGTTGCTAAGCGACGGATAGTAAGTAGAGGACTACCTGTATTTGCAGCAGTTATATACTGAAACTATTCTAGAGGTATACTTTCAAGTATTGAATCTGGGAAAAAAATCTAAAATCAGGGACAACTGGGGAAGGGTGCAAAAATATCAAAAGGCAGCTGTATCAAACCACATGTAAAAAGTGGGGGCATCAATTATATGGTCATGGCTACCATCTCAATTTTTTGGATCCCTCTTGCAGATGCTAAGACCAAATTAAATATAAGGAGACCTTTTGGGTGGCTGTCTCTGAAAGCCTCCACCAGGGTGGCTTAATGCAGGTTGATTTTTCTTTTGGTTGAGAATTCAGAGGGGAAATGAAACTTGATTTATTGTCAGTTACATGATGAATATTTATTATTATTGCTAATTCATATAGAAGTCATGGTATGTGACAATACCGAAAGTTAATGAACCCAGATCAGCCAAGCTGTCATTTGTATTCTGTGTCTACTACCACTTTAATGTTTTTTTTTTTATAACAGTCTGTGCTGTATTATCACAGTATTGTATTTCTTTCTGCAGCCTCCTACTAGTGGTGCCATTAATACTTTAGCATTCATATTATGCATAGTTATTGATCTACAACGTGCATGTTTGGGGGGGTCGTTTTTAGGTATTAATATTACTGTAACATAGGATGTATAAAAAGATGGAGGGAATATAGAAAGGGAATATACTGTAGAAAGATGCATTGATTATAAACCTCTAAAAATATAGACATCAATATATTTATAAAAGTTCTGTACCTTTCATCTGGAAATCCATCATGTCCAGGGTTTTCCCCTAGTTTTACACAGAGATTGTATTGTCTTTATAGTAGTAATAGGGCTATAAAAAGATTCCTTAAATATCCTCCTAGAGGATTAACTCAATGATAAAGAGTATTTATTTATTTTAAAAACAAATATCCCTCTTGATGCATTCCACAAAATAAGCATTGCTTATTAGGAAAGCTGATATCATATAAGTTATAATATTTAAGTTTTAGAGCAACTGGAATGTGGTCCAAGGTTATAATGAAACAGAAGTTCATAAGTGAATTTAGCAAAATAAGAAAAACGATAGTCTAATTTGAAACAATTTTCAAGTACATGAGAAAAAAAGGATATTGCCTGCATTTTGGGTTTTAAAAATGCCAATTGGTTAACTTACATTCTAATATGTTCTGTATATGTTTGTAATACTTATCCATTGTGAGAAAAGACAAAGGGTTTTATTTATTTATTTTAAATATCTAGCTGAGAATGTTGGATTAAGTTAACATCACTAGCACAGATTACATATTGATAGTTTGCAGAATATAGTTATGGAAAACATCTATAAAGTATTTCAGAAGTGTTCTTAAGGAGGCCATAAAAGGACCATAATCTGGGCAATAGAGACTTCACTTGTCTTTAATATATATCTATGCATATGCATATGCATATGCATATACATCATATACATATACATATACATATACATATACATATACATATACATATACATATACATATACATATACATATACATATACATATACATATACATATATATATATATATATATATATATATATATATATATATATATATATATTTGTTTTCTGAGGTTAACCAAAGATCCATATATATATATATATATATATATATATATATATATATATATATATATATATATATATATATATATATATATATTCTTAAGTTTTCACGGGTACTTACATGTATGGCATTCGGCTTTGTTCGGGTATTTTCCCACGTCATTGTAGTTGTTCTTTTAAAGTTGTAGCAACGTTTCAGCAGAATCTCATCTGCCATCATCAGGCTTCTGTATAGTGTTCGTCTGTGAGTCAGACTTTTACAGTGGTTTCAGATTTAAATTTGGGGCAGCCTATTGCTGTGCCAGAATGGTTTTTTCTTCATCCTGATTGGTTGGGAGTCTTGGTCTGTGTTTATTGGTCTTGGAGTTTGCTGTGTTCTGCTTGATTGGTGTTTCTAATATCTTCTGTCTGTTTTTTGGCTCTTTTTGTATCTTGATTGGCTGGCAACATTGTGTTACTTTATTGGAGGCCTTTAGTGCAGCTTGGCTCCGAGTAAATGGACGGCTATCATTTGTTAGGAAGCTAGGTTTCATCTGGGTGCCTGGTTGGGGTGTGTTTGAGCTGGAGGTATCAGGGGCGATCTGTTTGTGCCCAGGTGTTTGCCTGGCTTGTGGTGTGGAGATTTTTTTGTTTGTGAGTGCAGGCTTCCAAATGATTGACAGTCTGGTGGAATCATCTCTTCTATTCATGCTTTCTGGTCTTTTACCCGGAGCCAAGCTGCACTAAAGGCCTCCAATAAAGGGACACAATGTTGCCAGCCAATCAAGATACAAAAAGAGCCACAAAACAGATAAAAGATATTAGAAACACCAATCAAGCAGAACACAGCAAACTCCAAGACCAATAAACACAGACCAAGACTCCCAACCAATCAGGATGAAGAAAAACCATTCTGGCACAGCAATAGGCTGCCCCAAATTTAAATCTGAAACCACTGTAAAAGTCTGACTCACAGACGAACACTATACAGAAGCCTGATGATGGCAGATGAGATTCTGCCGAAACGTCGCTACAACTTTAAAAGCACAACTACTATGACGTGGGAAAATACCCGAACAAAGCTGAATGCCATACATACATACGTACATACATACATACATACATACATATATGACAAGTGAAGTTATAACTTTAAAAACACAACTACAAAGATGTGGGAAAATACCCGAACAAAGCTAAATACCATATATATAAATACCTGCAAAAACATAACACACACACACACACACACACACATATTTACTATAATATATATCCGTCAATATATATATATCCCTCAATATCCCAAAGCTGGTATTCCCACCATTTGTGAAAAGACAAGTGATAGTCAACATCTCAGATCTTCCTAACATCCGCATAAGATGGAATTTTTCTCAAAATTCAGGAGATTGGATATAACATGTTCCCCATCCTTATCTCACAGGGAGAGAATAGTGGCATTACCTGTTGAGTTAACTGGGACTTGTTTACACAAAAATGTCTGCAAGCGAGAGACAACATTCTCTAATCTGTGCTTAATTTCTGTGCCATTGCTGGTCTCCTGAGAGTCAACAGATTTGTCAAAAGCCTCTTTGTATTGTCTTCTCTGAAAAGCTTGAAATTCAAACAGAGAATAAATAAATTGAGGAAAGGAAGATATTATTATCCTTTTTTCCTAACCCATTCTCCACTCTTTCTTATTAATAATCTGATTATGATTTAACTCAGAACATTTTGTTCCTCTGAAAGAGTAGGAGGAAACACTTAAAATACATAAATAATAAGATAAAGAAGAAGTAACACTATTACATCCAGGCCAGAGGTGGTATTCAGCAGGTTCTGACCAGTTCTGGAGAACCGGTAGCGGAAATTTTGAGTAGTTTGGAAAACCGGCAAATACCACCTCTGACTGGCGATTTTACAGTATCTTTCCCCTGCCATGCCCACCAAGCCACGCCCACTGAACCGATAGTAAAAAAATGAATCCCACCACTGGTCCAGGCTTAGGTGAGGAAGAAGAAGCAAGCACAAGCATGATTTAGATTTAATAATACAATTTGAAAGCCCAGATGATTTCAAGTTCCTGTTAACACCCACAATCCCTTCCTTTCTCTGTGTGAATCACATGGTTTCAGCCACCATCTTGGCTTTCATGACACACACACACAATCCTACTTCACAGGATTGTTGTTGTGGGGAAAATAGGAGGAAGACGAGTATTAGGCATGTTCACTGCCTTGAGTTATGTTAGAAATAATAAAGGCAGGATACTAACTAACTAACCAACTAGCAAACTAACTATGGCTTCTAGCTGATATCTATGATTCCTGGCATGATTTCCTAAAAGTTTCTCTGAATGAGTGAAGACATTGTAAAGTATAATAGCTATAATACCTTATTACTGAATAAAATTCCAAACAGGAGAACTTTAATGTGGTTCAGAAGAGTTATCTCCCGGTAAAGAGTGCTCCACGGCCCGGTACCGGTCCGCGGCCCGGTGGTTGAGGACCCCTGTTCTATGCCATTAAATCCTGGTATTTTGTAAGTCCCATTGGATGAATGAGACCATGGGAAACCTAAAATTATTTTGATTGAGATTGGCTATAATAACAGAATCTTGTAAATCTGATTTGGCTGAACTTCCTCCACCACCACCTCCTTCTCCTCGTAGTTCAGTGAAGTAATGAACTGTCTGACTTGCTTCCAAGTGTTATCTTCCTGTTCTTACATTATCTGCATGTTGCTGACTTTAAAACAATTTCAGTCTTCTTTTTTGCCTAGACAATAGCTCCTGCATATCCTCATCAAAGTAATTTTCCTTACTTTATATAAATTTCAAAATATTCAGAGGTTCAGGGCAGAAGGTGTTGAATTTATAGCGACTCACCACAGATACGTAATGCTATCACAGCTCCTACTAATAGGCTGACCACAATACATCCAGCCCCAGTAATGATCCAACGATAACAACGGTATCTCAGCAGACGATCTACAAAACAACCCAAGGATAATGTTGAAAGAAACATCCATCTGGTTCAGTTCTAAGCCAGGAGGAAAAAACTGGAAACATGGGGGCTGATTGAAAAGATGGTTTAATGGTGAAGCAGAAGCACATGTTTGTGTCTCTGGTGCAGCTGACCACATGGAGTTGAGAAAGAGGGGTATTTACACCCTCTCTTGGGCTTTGCACTTGAGCTTCCTGTTCCTGTGCAAGAACATGTATTCTATTGGCTGTTGACAGACTCCCATGGGGCCATGCGGAGTCATGCTTGTCTAAGATAAGTTTGGTTGAAGCTTGCTGGGGGTGATGCAATGTCCTTAGGAGATTATGCCACGTGGTGAGCTCTGTTGCTAGATGGGTTAATCCTATTATGTCCTGGAGGGTCATGTCTTAATCCCATTACCCTGGAGCTGAAGGCCTTTTCTGCTGTAGATAGGCTGGCCCAGTGTGCTGTCCAGACAGTTTATAGTTAATTGGGATATTGGGATAGTTAGTTAGGAATTGGGAGCTGTCCCCTTAAGGGAATGCATCATGGTAAATGTAGTTAAGGCATCCTGGGAAATGTAGTCCATGTCATGTGGTCACATCTGTAATCCTGATTGGTCACTGAATTGACCCTTGGTGGGTTGGGGGAGGTTTCTTCACTGGACCCCAGCAGCGTGCTAGTGCCTCACCCCCTTGATCCTTCATTATGGGGATGAAAAGAGCACTATCCTTTTACACTATGAATTCAGCTATGCAAATATTTGGACATTGAGATGAATCTCAACGTAACCGTGAGTTATATATGAGGATACCTGATGAACCAATAAAGAAACTTTGTATGGAAGCCTTTGTAGAGTTTAATCTGTCTGCCTTTATTATATTCAGCTAGTAATTAAAGGACAGAACGCCCAGTCTTTCTTAATGGGCATCACATATCTGCTGGGGGCAGGGAGCTGCTTTCTGTCTTTAAAACATGTTTCTTCTTTTATCATCCAGGAAAATATTCGTGTGTGTGTGTGTGTGTGTGTGTGTGTGTGTGTGTAGTGTATTTTACATATATACATAAATACACCCACACCCACACACATATAAATTGTATATGCTGATAGATAGATAGATAGATAGATAGATAGATAGATAGATAGATAGATAGATAGATAGATGCTGTAGATGATAATAGATAGATAGAGATATAGAGATGTATAGATATAGATGATGGGTGATAGATACAATTTGATCTTTTCTCAGAGTCAAGGACAAAATCTTTCTTTCATTGCTCATTGTATTTCACATTGTCAGTTTGCAACTATTTGTCTAATTTATGACCCACCTTTGATCCAAGAAGTTGAGAAATGGCTACCTGGAATTTCTTTGTGATTTTACAACGCTGTAAGACCTTCTCCATTCCCTGCATTACTCTCAAATCAGAGAGTGAGAAATGAAAATTCAGTATAGACATATTTGTGAGTCTGCCAATAGGCCAGAATTTCCCAGTTCTTCCTTTATGCTCCCTTTAATCTTTCTCTGTTGTGCTTTTATAGCATCACCAAAATAGTCAAGATGTTTCTCAATTCCAGAAACTTTAAGGTGTGAAGACTTCAACTCCTGGAATTTCCCACGCTGGCTTAAAGTTGCTTAAGTTGATAAACACTCTTCTAGCAGCTTCACATTTATTTCCTGCCATCAAAACCTTATCCAGAACAATAATTTATTTGTTGATTTCTTGGTACTAGCTGTTTATATGGTTTGGCAGTCTTGGGTGGGATTGGGTGGGCTGCTTGAGAAGAGCAAAGCCAGAGGCATTGCAGGCTGGTAGAGTTCAAAAAAAAATCCAGGGTGGTGTCTGCAACTATTTCAACACACACAAAAGTGACAAGACTTTGACCACTTATTTGTGTCCATTATCTTGCTTATTGACACCCTCTCTGTGGACATTCCTGAACCAAAATAATTCAGGGCAGTAATTAGTATACTAAAATGCAAAATGAAAATGTTCCTTTATGGATTCCAAATTTAATGTTTGGAAATTTACCCTGACTTGGACCTAGATATCTTATTCAGTGATAAAATATTTTCTGTCTCCTCAACCATATCCAACGACATTTTGATTTGTGAAATTGGGACCTAACTGCTTCACTGGCTTTCAGATTAAAAGCTGAGATAGGCAAACATCAGATTTGTAACTCCTCCAATCATCTAAATATATCTAAATATATTATATATATTTATATATATCCGATCTAAATATAGTATATAAAATCATACATTGCAATGTCCTACCTGCAAATGAATACTTCAGCTTTAATCATAACAATACAAGAGCACACAATAGATACAAATTCAAGGTTAACCTCACCAAACTTGACTGCAGAAAATACGACTTCAGCAACAGAGTGGTCACTGTTTGGAATACTCTACCTGACTCTGTGGTTTCTTCCCCAAACCCCAAAAACTTTAACCTTAGACTGTCCACTATTGACTTCAGCCCTTTCCTAAGAGGCCTGTGCATAAGCGCACCAATGGTGCCTACCGTCCCTGTCCTATTGTTTTTTATTTTTCTTATAAGTATCTATCTCATATATTCAAAACTACTGTATATTTATTCTTATACCTGTATCTTGTAAGCGATTGACAAATCAAATAAATACTAAAATACAACCATGGTTGCTATCAAATTAAAGCTACTCGTATCAGAGGAAGACTGCCGGTCTGTTTCCTTTGTGAAGCATCAGATACTCTATAAAGTATCAGAACAAAGGATGGACGAATGTGCTGAACTAGAAAAGCATTTTTATATATGTGTTTTGGATGTCTTCTCAAAAATCCTTCCAGGAGGGCAAATATTGACTGGTCTAAAATCAGCCATTCAGCCTCATAGCTGGGAGGATTGGAATCCAGCATCTCTCAGTCCATTTAACCTAACACTCTTTGCAATGCTTTCCTCATTGAAGCAGTCAAAAATATTTAGCACATGTGGCAATCAAACTAACAGACAAACAAACAAACAGCGGAAAGGAAGAATGTAGAGAGAAAGCGTGCTATTATCTACAGACCCAGCCTTCCACATGTGTTTACAGATCTCATAAAATGTTATTTTACCTGGTTCCCGAGACACAGACATCGGACTTTGCTGTTTTCTGGCTTGTATGTTAAGCGCCAAGTAGCCTTCCTCATCCTCCATTTGACAAGACGTTCTTCAGAGTGCCCTTTGAAGAATGTGGTGTTTGTGTGTGTGTGTGTGTGTGTGTTCTTTTCTGAGCCTGCAGTTCTGTGGAAGAAGCAGCAGAACTGGCCACTTGTGGTAGAGAAGCAACAGAGGGAATGAGGCCTCTAGCTTGACCATCTCTCAGCACCTCTGCTCTGCTCTTGATGGCTCAAGGGTGCCAATGAATTTGTTTCCAAAAAAGGCTGTAGAGAAAGGTCACAGGCCAGCTCTGGTTCACTTAGAGCCTTTCACTTCATTTTCCCCCCTGTGAGAAAACAGCCAATATGTACTGTATCAACTGACTACAAAAATGTGCAGGCCTTCCCATTAATGCCCAAGCCTATCTGTCTGAAGAATGCAAGGTGAAAGGTGGAACTGTTAAATGCTTTCTGTACTTCAACCAAGATTAAATTATCTCAGGGTGTAAATACCCATAAAGGGAGGAAATCCAGACCTCTGCCTGAAGGCTCAGATCCTTACCATGCTGGGTCTAAAGAAAAAGAAGTATTTGTCAAGCCAATAGATGCTTCTAACGATGCAGCCGCAACATTTATTTAATATGCTTATATTTTATGTATTTTTAAATGTATTTACGACCCATTTCACTCTGAAAAAGCAGCTCCGGATTTCAGATTTTATTACCCTTTTTCATTGTTCTTATTCCTGTCCAGCTTCTGATCAATTATAATTACAAGATCCTTAGAGTTTTGCCAAGCCAAATACAGGTAGTCCTAGACTTATAATAGTTCATTTCGTGATTATTCAAAGTTGTAACGGCACTGAAAAGTGACCTATGTTTGTTTTTCACACTTATGACCTTAGCACCAGCTCCATGGCCACATGATCAAAAGAGAAATGAGAAATTTTCCCAATCTAAATTTAACACTGTAAACACTACAGGTGGTCCTCAACCCAAAAACTGAGCCCAAAATTTCTGTTGCTAAGTGAAACTTTTGTTAAGTGAATTTTGTGACCTTTCATGCCACAGTTGCTTAAGTGAATCACTGTGGTTCTTAAGTTAGGAACACGGTTGTTAAGTGAGTCTGGTTTCTCATTGACTTTACTTGTCAGAAAATCGCAAAAGGTGATCATGTGACCCTCGGAACACTGCCATTGTCATAAATATGAGTCAGTTGCCAAGTATCCAAACTTTTACTACATGGCCATTGGGATGCTGCAACAGTCACAAGGGTGAAACACGGTCATAAATCACTTTTTTCAGTGATGTTGTGATGATCCGGAGCATGGCCTATAAAAGTAAACACTTTTTAAGGGTCCTCTATCATTTTTAAAACTGGGATGAGATCCTGAGGGGAAAAAAAGATTAAGAAACACAATTTTAGAGGACAGACTACTATGTGTGCAATATTTGTCTGTTAACTTTTTCTTATTCCTTGGGATCCAAACAAAAATAAACAATTCCTTTGTGCTTTTCTTCAATTCTATGAAAAAACTAGTTCCATTGTGATTTTAAAAATACTAGCACTAAGGAGAAGGTTTACCTTTGAGAAATAATTTGTTCTCGTTTAGGTTACTTTGGAAAAATCATCACCTAATTTTTATGTTCGCAAATCTAGAGGAGGATTTGAAAAAATGTTTCTACTCAGTTCTGAGTAATATATACAGATTTACAGCCAAGTTTGAAGTCTGTCCCTGAGCTATGTGTCCATTAGAATTTCCCTTAGAGGATCCGATTCAACCGCATTGAAGGAAATTACTCAAGACCTATTTACCTCAGTCAACAATAAGATGTGGTTAAAAGATTTACTTTATCCCTTGGCCTTATCCAAAGGCAAGAGAATTGCAATGTAAATTTAAAAATGACCAAAAACACATTATAATTGAAGCTATTTCAAATGCTAGCTGTAATAAGCCTAATAAGTCTGTAGCTTTCTTAAGCCTTCTAGGCATTAAGAATTAGGACTTTTACATAGAAAAAATACATTATACCACAAAGCAAAACTATGCTTTTCCCTCACCACCATTCTTCTTTTTTTAAAACAACCCCATAGAGAAAGAGAATATTTCTCTACCATGAAATTGCATATACATAAAGCCCAGAGATGTATGCATTTCCCACATAATTTGCAGTTTAACTCTCATGGTTTTTTTTAGAAAGGACATGACACTATAAAGCTCACTTTACAAATCTCAATGGACGAAGCAAAACCAAATAAATCACATCCTGACTTACAGTCTTGTGTTAATTGTGCTGTCATGTTAAACCATCATGTTATTGTTTTGGCTTCGCATGTGTTATCTTTTTATGAGAACCCATTTTATAGTTTATCTTGCTATAAAATGCTATATTGTATTAAAAGGATCCTGTTTGCTGTTTTCAGGGGCCTTTAAGGTTGCTTTGATAAAGCTATCAGTAGCTTTATGCAGGTAGTCCTTGACTTATGACCATAACAAAGCCCCAAATTTCCATTGCTAAGCAAGACAGTGGTTAAGTGAGTTGTGCCCCATTTTATAAGCTTTTTTTGCTACATTTGTTTAGTGAATCATGCGATTGTTAAGTGAATCTGGCTTCCTCCCATTGACTTTGCTTGTCGGAAACCAGCTGGGAAGGTTACGAATGGTGATCATGTGACCCTGGGAAAAGGCAGCCATCTTAAATACATGCCTATTGCCAAGCACTCAAATTCCGATCATGTGACCATGGGGATGCTGCAATGATGGTAAGTGTGAAAAACAATGGTAAGTCACTTTTTTCAGCGCCGTTACATCTTTGAACAGTCACTAAACAAATGGTTGCTAAGTCAAGGATTATCCGTACCTTTTTAATTCCAGGTGTCCATTCATATGCAAAAACTCTGTAGGCATATTCAAGGAAAGGAGAGATATCGGTGAAATACAATAAATCTTCAACACATTTAATATAATAAAATGCAATTTCAAGAGGTTTTTTTTCAACTAGATTAACCAAATTTTTGTTTATGTGATGGCTGCAAAAAATATGATGGTGATAGTGATAATGATGATCCTTTATTTAAGTAAACAGAATACTATGTTGGAAGAAATATCCATCTGGTTCAGTTCCAAGGCAGGAGAAAGGCACTGGAGACAAAATGGAGGCTGGAGGCTGATTGGAAAGAAGATCCATTTATTGATGAAGCAGAACCAAGCAGCACATGGCTTCTGGGCAGCTGACAACATGGAGTTGAGAATGGGAGATATTTATACCTTCTCTTGGGCTTTGCACTTAAACTTCCTGTTCCTGTGCAAGAGCATGTATTCTATTGGCTGTTGTCAGACTCCTAGGGGGCCATGTACAAATCCTAGGAGTTTGTCTGAGCTAAGCTTGGTTGAACTTTGGCTGAGGCAATGAAGGGGCTTGTTGGGCAATTCCTATTGTGGTTGAGGGATAATCCTATCTTTGTTTAGACCTTGCTGCAGGGAATTTGCTTATGAATAGAGCTATCTATCTATTTATCTCGTAAGTGCTGACATCTGCTGAGGGCTATTAAGAAAGGTGGGGGCTGCTTTCCAAGAGCATGTTTCTCCATTTTTCATCCAGGGAAATATAATATTCTGCCTTTTTAATATTTCCTAAAATATTTCATTCTTCTAGGAGAGGAGTGGGTGCTAACTTTCTACAAGTGTAAACTGGAAAAGACAAAACTGGTTTAACATGTTAACTTTGATTGAATTGGCATATAACAATTTGCGCTCTTACTCAGACTTCCCGACTGCCAATGGCTTTTGTCTCATCTCTCCTTTCCCACTTTGATTCTATGGACACCCACTTTTTCACAAGTACTTCAAACAGTGCAGCTATTTCCTCAAAGAAATTAAACTGTATGTAGCTTTGTGGGTTGGCATTAGTAGTAAGGGCCCGAGTGCCTCACTCTGTTAATTTGCAGGCTTTGGGAATAATAGAACGATGGTTTCAACCTTCTCCAGTTGCTGGAAATGTCTTTAGAGAGTTTTCCACCATTTACCTGATAGTCATAGAGAGGCAGAATAATGTTGAGGCATGGGAAGTCCTCCCAGGTCAGTCCTGGAAGGAGAAAATTGTGACGTTGTTGAAAACACAGACTGTGTGATGGGGCTTTTCTTCTGGCCAATCACATTGACTTTAATAATGCAAAGGCTGGAAGTAGAAGCCACCTGATGGACTTGCTAGGCATGAAAGCTTATTCTGCTAGAATGTTCTCTCTCTGTGTATGTGTGCCTGTGCTGACCCCTAGTGACTCCCTCAAAATTCCTGCACTTTTCACTAGAAGATGGGAACCCACTGGTGACAGTAAAAATAACAATTGTAAATTGTTCCATATTAGCAGGCTCGTAATCCTGCATTTCCTATTGGTCCAGAGAAGCCGGATCGTGATTGGACAACTTAAACGTTCCTGATTGGCTCCTACAGGGTTTTCCGCGATTGGCTGAAACCAAGCGCGGCAAACTCAAAGAGTTGTCATTGGCTGCCTAGCCGCGGCCAGCTCTATAAGAAGAGCTGCCGCGCGCTAGGGTTTTGTCTCAGAATCTATCTGTTAAATAAAGAGCTGTTGTTCACTACTCGAGTCTCGTCTCTCCTTGGGACCCACCGACCGAACATAACATAAATAAAAACTAAATAAGGTGTCAAGAGTGTAGGAGGTGAAAACTGCAGTGTTTTTTTAAAAAGCAGATTAACTTCATTAGAAATTAATACCAAAGTGTGAAGAAGCATGGGCATAACAGTAGCACTTAGACTTATATACCGCTTCACAGTGCTTTACAGCCCGCTCTAAGTGGTTTACAGAGTCAGCCTATTGCAGTGGTGGGATTCAATTTTTTTTTTTACTACCGGTTCTGTGGGCGTGGCTTGGTGGGCATGGCAGGGGAAGGATACTGTAAAATCTCCAGTCAGAGGTGGTATTTGCTGGTTCTCCGAACTACTCAAAATTTCCATTTCTGGTTCTCTAGAAGTGATCAGAACTTGCTGAATACCACCTCTGGCCTATTGTCCCCAAACACTCTGGGTCCTCATTTTACCCACCTCAGAAGGACAGAAGGCGAATCAATCTTGAGCCAGTCAGGATTGAACTGCTGAACTGTTGGCTGTGGGAATAAACTTTGACTTGGGTATTGGGTAATGATTAGTCTAAGACCTTATACATACATGTCTGCTTAAAGGTCACTGAGATAATGCAAGGAAATTAAAAGCAAACACCAGAAACAATTAAGCAGCTCAGACAACTGTAAACAAGTCTGTGTACTATTTCTAATTATTGTAATCCACAATGTAACTTGTAATCCACAATGTAATTTTGCTTACTAAGTACTAAATCTCAATAAAAGGAAGCACTGGTGTTTATTCTGGACTCCCATCCCAAGTACACACGCTTGTGTCTCATTCTTTCCATGGGAGACCACCACAAGTGGTGACCCCGACGTGATCCACTGCAGGTGGTACGTGTCCGGACCTCCGTGTTTCCTCGCCTGAAATAGGTAAAGTACATACTTAACTATTGCTGGACAATAGGATTTTTCAGGGAACATGGGGGGAAAACTTTCTCAGCCACAGGAACGGCATGTTAGTGAGCTGCTGAAGTTAGTCAGGACAAATTTCTTAATCTTTAAACCCTCTGGGGGGGAGCAAATAGTTCTTTCAAAAGGTAATGTGAAACAGCTGCTGCAAGAGGTCTGGCAGCAATGCCCCTGGTATTCAGAGAGACGCTCTTTAAAGTTAGACACGTGGAGGAGAATTGGAACTATCCTTCATGAAGAGCCACGGGCAACAGCTGAAATTTTGATATATTGGAAGGTTGTTATGACTGCTTTAGAGACCCAGCAACAACCTCTTTTAAAAACTTTAGTAGAACCTCCTCCTTATAAAGGAGTTGTGTTGCATCCACCAACCCCAAAACTGGAGTATGTTTCCTCACCCCCAACAGCGCCTACTCCAGTGGATGATAAAATCCAACCAAAAATGGGAAAAGTTCAAGCAATGATGCATCAGGCTTTCAATGAGGGAAATTAGAGCCTGATGAGATTCCCCAGATGAATTTGTTTCCAGTTAATAGGCAAGTGGACGCTCAAGGCAACATGCAGGCTGAATGAGTTCCGATTCCTTTGGCAGTACTTAGGGAAATTAAGAAAGCAGTTAAAGATTATGGTATTCAAAGTCCCTTTACAAAGGGTCTCCTGACAAGTTTGGCTACCTCACGCATGATTCCTAGTGACTGGAAAGATTTAATGAGAATGATATTGAGTTCTACTCAGTATGTGGTTTTTGATTCAGAATATCAAAGGGAAGCTGTCACTAGGGGAAGGAATTCGGGGGGGCTGTATACGCCAGACCAAATCTATGGGGCAGGCTTGTTTGAATCCACTGCTGATCAAGCTGCTAATTTGCCTGATCACGTATTTCCCATGGTCATGGCAGCTGTCCTTGGGGCGTTGTCCCGCATCCAGGATGTGGGAACCCCGGCACGGTCTTTTTCTCAAATTAAACAAACAGCATCTGAGTCTTATAACGATTTTGTGGAAAGGCTACAATTGGCAATTACCCAGCAAATCTCTAATGAGGAAGCAGCAAAGGAACTTTTGCTGAAATTGGCAGTTGAAAATGCAAACGCTGACTGCAAGCGTATCTTACAGCCTTTGGTGGCTAGAGGTGAGGTTACTCTGGCTGATCTGTTAAAGGCATGTGCAGTGGTGGGTTCTCAGGCTTACAACATGGAGACTTTGGCTATGGCATTACAAAAAGGGATGAAACCTACAGGGAATTGTTTTAATTGTGGGAAGCCTGGCCATTTTAAAGCCCAATGCCGAGCCCCTGGAAGGGGGGATGGCATTTAACAAAAACAAAATTAAGGACGTTCGCCCGAAGTCGGTCTGTCCAAAATGCAAAAAAGGGTTTCATTGGGCAAATCAATGTCGCTCTGATCAAAATCAAAATTCGGGAAACTAAATTTGGGGCGTGCAGCTAGCCCCGCTCCCAAGCTGTCACAAAAGCGTTGCCTGCAATTACTGGGAGTGCAGGTTTGAGTTTAAAAATGCTGAACTCAATTGATGTGACTTTTCCTAATCAAGTGTACATTGAGGACACTCATTTGTATGGGCCACTGCCAGAAAAAACAGTGGGATTGGTACTTCCCAGGTCTTCTGCATCAAAAAAAGGGTTCTTTGTTATTCCAGGGGTTATTGATCAAGATTATAAAGGGGTTATTAAGGTACAATTATACACTGATACTCCTACATCATTAATGGCCGGTTACTCTATTGCACAATTATTATTGCTTCCATACATTCCTATGAATCCTTTAATTGGGATCCCACGAACTGGCGGTTTTGGGTCCACTGAAATGGCCAGTTCTCCAGTTGCTGCAGAATTGCTAGCTGACAAAAAATTTGACTACAGACCAACCTAAAATGACAATTGAAATTCAGGAAAAATCATTTTCTGGCCTTATAGTTTCCGGAGCAGATGTCTCTGTGATACGACAAAAGGAATGGCCAAATGAATGGGTGCTTGAGGACTCTCCGGCTGTTCGTGGGGTGGGTGGTATGCAGTTTGCAAGAAGTAGTGTACATTGGTTGAAGGCATTGCATAGAGAAACTGGCGAGACTGCAAGGATTCAACCTCTTGTGTTGCCCCTGCACATAAACTTGTGGGGTAGAGATTTACTGTCACAGTTCCGGACAAAAATTGTTATTGGATAATGGAAAAATTACAATTGTTAACCTTTCAGCCAGTCTGGATTGACCAATGGCCACTTCCAAAAGAAGAGCTTATAACTTTACATCAATTGGTAGCTGAGCAGCTACAATTAGGACACATTGAGCCAACTTCTAGTCCGTATAACACTCCTTCACATAAAAACAAAAACGGGGGAAGTGGATGGATATGGCTTGCCTTACATACAAAACATTCTTAATATTACATTATACACTTTAATTTTTTTAAACATGACAGGATCTCCCGCTGCTACGGCAGCCAGTAGGCATTTTGCTTCCTCCCCTTCTGCAGGTATGCCAAGACCGAAAGTTCGGTATAGGAAACTACCAGATCCAACGTGGAGAGGATCTGTCCCGCTGATAACTTAGGGCCGAGGATACGCTGCTGTTGAAGATGAGGGGACAGTTGTTTGGGTTCCTGCTCGCTGTGTGCATCCTTATCATCAGCCAAAGGGGCAAGGGATGGATTTGGGGGAATGGAAAAGAAACACGTTGATCCAGGACATGGAGAAGCTAGCAAACCTTCATAATAAAACTGATTGTTGGGTATGTATGCACATGCCAACTCACAAAACATCAGGGCTTCCAATGGTGGCAGTACCTCTGGCCGAAGGTGACTGGTATAAGGGACAATGCTATGGTTGTTCGGGGATGTGGTCTAGCAGTTGGACTACAAGTAACATAAATACCTTATACATCAAGGGGGTACCCAATGAGCGGAGCTCTTGGACTCGTGACAAACGGCTGATCGGTCGAAGACATGAAAACAAAACCCTCTGCCTTAATCCTTTTTATGCCGCGGCCCCACGAGCCGGCTATCCCCTTGCTTTTGGGGCCTGGGGGAGTGCTGGGCCCCGTAAAGGGCCTACCCTTCAAATTTTTGGGGACCTCCAGAACTTTCCTACCAAGGGGCTTAGGAAAAAAGATTGCTTAAACAATTGGACAGTTACTATGTTTAAAGACACCATTAAAACGCTAAGGCTGCTTGAAGAAGAGCAAGGCAAAATTCTTGACTTTGTCCTGTAAACCAGATATGCGGTGGATACTATTCTGGCTGCGCAAGGGGGAGTTTGCACTGTGATTCATACGCATTGTTGCATGTATATCTCTGATTATTCTCCAAACGTTACAGCTACTATACAGCATATTGAACAAACCCTGAAGGAGAATCCATTACAATCGGAGGGTGAGGGACTGGACGTGTGGTCTGCACTTTGGTCCTGGTTGCCAAATGGTTCATGGATTCGTCACCTAATTGTTGGAATGATATTGCTTTTTATACTTTCTCTTTGTGCATGCTGTATTATCCAATGTCTCCCTGGACTTTTAGGAATGTGTCGGGTGAAGCCTACGGAAGGAGAACTGCTGTTACAGATGGCGAAAAGCTACCGAGGCATCCGCGATCATCAAAAAACTAAAACAGGGGAGATGTGGGAATAAACTTTGACTTGGGTATTGGGTAATGATTAGTCTAAGACCTTATACATACATGTCTGCCTAAAGGTCACTGAGATAAAGCAAGGAAATTAAAAGCAAACACTAGAAACAATTAAGCAGCTCAGACAACTGTAAACAAGTCTGTGTACTATATCTAATTATTGTAATCCACATTGTGATTATGCTTACTATGTACTAAAATCTCAATAAAAGGGAGCACTGGAATTTGCTCTAGACTCCCATCCCAGTACACAGCTTGTGTCTCATTCTTTCCATGGGAGACCACCACAGTTGGCAGCCAGCAGTCAGCAGAATTAGCCTGCAGTACTGCATTCTAACCACTATGCCACCGTGGTTCCTAACCCCAGTATAGTAGAGTCTACAGATTAATCCAGTATAGTATAGTATGGTATGGTATGATGTGGTATGGTGTGTGGTTGTATGGTGAGATTTTTGTGTGGTGTAGTGTGGTGTGCATAGTATAGTGGGTATAGTGTGGTGAGGTGTGAGTGTGGTGTGTGTGGTGAGGTTTGAGTGCAGTGTGTGTATGATGTGTGTGGAGAAACATTGGGAGTTTGGGATATGGGAAAGTAACGGAGATGGTTTCAGTAGATAGTTGCTAAGGGGAAAACTTTGAAAAGTCCAACGCTTAATGCTATGAATTTCTGCTGGTTGGGCAACAGGTGGACCTATCTTTCCAAACCAAGACACATGGATTCCAGTAACTACTAGTATTTGAGATTGAAATTGTTTTTATAGCACACAAGAAAACATCTCTAATTAAACGGATCATGTCCCAATGTAAGCATCCTGCCTAAACTGGTTTCTCCATATCAGGACATATTAAAATAATTTTGATACCCAGAATACCAAACCTGCCGATTTATTAGATTTAAGGAGCTCAGCCCTATGAAAAAGATATGAGTCATTAGGTTATAGTAAAATTTGGCAGAATTCCTGTTTCCTTTATTTGTTTTTCCATCTTGTGTCAAGTCTGACATTGTGAAAATAAAGGGATTTTCTATCCAAAGAATTCAGACAGTATTAAGAAGTTCTTTTTGAGGCAGGGGGATTAATTAGAAGCTTGTCTCAAATCAAGATGTAACAAATTACTCCTAGCAGTTTATTATTTTTACAGCAAAAGTTACGTGGGTTTAAGTTGTCTCCTTATTTGTCTTCCAAGTTCCCACCAGTCAGTCCCTGAAAGGAGAATAGATGCTTCTGGAAAGTTCTCTGATGCAGCTTGTCATCATTTCCTCAAGCTTTAAGGAAAAGTCTTGGTTCCTGAGAGAAATAAACACAGAAGCACTATTGTGAAGCCAACAAAACTGTAGGTAGATTTTCAAATGGTGCCTTTAAGATGTGGGCACCATTTTCAAAGAGGTCCAACCTATGTAGCAGGCAGCCCTTCATACTAGGCCAGTTCAAGACACAGGCAAAGCAGAGATTCCAGGATGCTCTTCTCTGTAGTAAGGTAGAATAAGAGAATTTTATTTATTTTTGTTTATTATATGTGTCTTGCCATTATTATTTTTGCAAATAACCCAAGATGGAGAACATACTCTACATTCCTTCCTCCTCTTATTTTCCCGAAAACAACAACCCTATGAGATGAGTTGGGCTGAGAGAGAGTGACTAGTCTAAAATCAGCCTATTTAGTGTAAGGGGAATACACAGCATCTTAGATTGATTTTTGAGATTAAGGCACCAGGCTAAACGTTATCAGACTGTGAGTTCTAATCCTACCTTTCTGGCTTTCATGGCTAAGGCAGGATTAGAACTCACAGCCTCCTGATGTCTAGTCTGGTGCCTTAATCTTAACCTTAAAAGTCCATCTAAGGTGCTCTGTGTTCTCCTTATATTAAACATGGTGGAATTTATGGAATCCAAATGCAGGACCCAGAGTACTAATTAAGGCTCGCTGCAGTGTTTACTGTTATCAGTGTGCATTGGAGAAATTCCCTTCAGAAAATAGTGGGAGAAAAGCAGGGGTGGGATTCAAATTTTTTAACAACCGGTTCTGTGGGCCTGGCTTAGGTGGCGGATGTGGCCTGGTGGCCATGTGACTGGGTGGACATGGCTTGGTGGTCATGTTATTGGCTGGGTGTGGCCAACTCAATATAACTCACATCGAGGCACGCATCTCCTCGCCTGGCCTCTTATGACTGTGGGGATGCTGCAACAGTCGTAAGTGTGAAAAATGGTCATAAGTCACTTTTTTCAGTGCCATTGTAACTTTGATTGGTCACTCCACACAAGCAAAGTACCAGCAAAGGAGGGGAAAAAAACTCCAGAGACGTTCCTGAGACAGGAGGTCTAGTCCTGCCAAGAATGCAATAAGGGTTAATGGAGAGGCAGTTTCTGTAAGCAACTCCAGAATGTTTCCTTCCTGCCTTCCTTACAGGATTAGGCCAGTAATTTCTTCTAACAACCGGTTCTCCGAACTGCTTAGAATGTTAACAACCGGTTCTAGCGAATAGGTGCGAACTGGTAGAATCCCACCCCTGGAGAAAAGGATGCTGTCAAGCTTCTCCCAGCTTGGATGTTTAGGAAAGACCCTCAAATCCATTTGTAGCAAAAGGTATACTTTTGCTAAAGTCAAGTGGTTACAGCGCAAGAAAAGCTAAATCTGAGTATTCCCACTCAAAGCCTTCCTTTCCCCCTTCTCCCAGGTCCTCTCATCTTGACCAATTTTAAGAGCCCAATAATATCAGGAGTTTTGGTAACAGCTTTAAGGTTTGGCGCCACTTTGGTGGAGTTTTGCATTTCATTCTCATGCTCATATTGTTGGATCAGCCGGTCTGTTCCAGATTGACACCTCTGGTTTCTGTCATTCTGTCATCCCCCTTCCCTACGTCCCCATTCTCCCCCTCCCCTCATTTTACGTCAGGATGTCAGCGAAGCGAAGTAGATTGAAGCCATTACAGTGGCAGACTTGACAGATTCACTCATATTTATACGTTTCAAAATGGAGGGGGATTTATATGCATGCATACACATTGGTAATTAATAACATAACTGATCTCAATCTTCCTGCTCTTGTATCATCTAGAGAGGACAATGGCCTTTGTTAGAAGAAACATTTGCATCTTGAGATTCAGGTGTACTTATGGGAATGTTTTGATAACATTTATCACTGGGCTACAAGGAGACATTCCCAATCTCTCCATTTGTCTATTAAATTGTCCTATTTATCTGAAAACTGATTTCTCCCACAGGCTGAGTTTCATTCTCATGCTTTCTCTTTCTCAGCACTGCATAATCTTCTCTGTAAGTTACTCTTCGTGGCTCATTCATTCCTACCCTATGCCCAAGATCTATATTTGTTTATGCTGAGATCTTGAGGTTCCTCCAGGTTCCTCTTCCATAAAAGCCATTGGCATCAGCTTGGAGAGCTTCCACTCCACACAGCAAAGCTGAGCCACAAAAGTGCTACTTAAAAATACAGGTTTGGAATGCCGATGTGAAATTGCTATTTAGAAACAAGTCTAGCCCCCTTCTGGAATCATCCAACTTGATCCCAATTGACAGCCATTACTACAACCAAGCACTGGATTCTTACCTCCTGTCTTCTTCCTAGTCTGCTGAAACAGGATCACCTTCGGACTTTTCTGCAGAACAAAGAAAAATGAAATATCAAGATAAGGTGTACATCTTATCACTGAAGAATCTGAATCTAGAAGTAGGATTCTGAGGATTCCATGATTCATGGCATAATATATATTTATGAAATATATATCAAAACATTATTGTTCATCACAGTCAGCCAGATGTTTAGACTGGATTTGACTTTTTTTGTCCACCTACCCATTCTTTCACAAAAAGCTGGATGGACAGATATGTTTTGAGGGTGTTAAAGTTATTACTGCAGGATGTAAGCTATTCCAAGTAAAGCTGCCTTTTGCAATTGACTGAGAGGGATTTTGTCAATGCCGATGGTGGTCAAGGGGTGATCCAGGTGTTTTGGGATTCGTTATTGTTGTTGTTATCTTTATGTGAGCAACTAAGACTTACTACAGACCCAACTCTTGGGACGTCATGAAATATGCTTGCTCTACAAAATGTATCACTAGCATTACAAAATTGCCCAGTACAAAATCAAATGCGTATGTTTCAGCAAAGACTGCAATAAAAGCAATTTTTAGAAATTGCGCTATGAATGAGATGGGCGATCTCTATATTTGATATATAAATGATTTTTAAAAACAGCTTTTTCATCAACCATTACTCCCTTCCAAAGGCAGAACTAATAGATGAACTTACGTGGCTCTTCATCCTTTGAAAAAAGGCTCTTTAAAAAACCGCAGTGCTCTTTCACCCTTTCCTGGAATGGCTCAGTATTAAGAAGGAAGAAATTGCGCTCTGTGGCATTATAGAGTAGCCACTCATCCTTGGTGGCTGCTAACCCAGTGGGATTCCTAAGGAGGAAGAAAAGGACATGGATGGAAACTAATCAAGGAGAGAGCCAACCTAGAAATAAGGATAAATTTCCTGACAGTGAGAACAATTGATCAATGGAACAGCTTGCCTTCAGAAGTTATGCGTGTCATTGCTGGAGGTTTTTAAGAAGAGATTGGGCAACCACTTGTCCAGAATGGAATAGGGTCTCCTGCTTGAGCAGAGGAGTAGACTAGAAGACCTCCAAAGTCCCTTCCAATTCTGTTATTCTGATGGAGCTCTTTTCCAAAGAGACTGGTTTTGACTTGAGAAACTACAACCAAACTTGGGGACTTTGAAGGAGGGGTGGAGTTTGGCTTGGTGAAATCTCTTATGTCTCCTCCTTGCTGATCCAAACCCAGGTCAGCTCCCCGTAGACTCTTGGATCTGCCAGTCCCAATCCATTCCCCCATTCCACACACCCTGGCACCCTCCATCTTGTGATTTTCCCCTTTACTACTCATTCCCTTGCAAGCCTTTGCTTGTTCTCTTAATGGTACAGTAACACCCTGTTTCCTTTCTTCCTTTTGCCTTCTTTATTCCACTTGGAGAAATAATGTACCCTGGAATATGTGTGATACCACTGAACTCACAAAAGAACAATTATCTGTAAGTGATATTATTAAGAATCCTTAAAAATTCCAGGGCTGTTTCTAGTACTCGTAGTCCTTGACTTACAACTATTCATTTAACATCAATTCAAGGTTACAATGGCACTGAAAAAAAGTGACTTACAACTGGTCCTTGCACTTACAACTATTCTAGCATCCTCACGGTCACGTGATCAAAATTTGGCTGGTTGGCAACTGGCATGTATTTACAATGGCTGCAATGTCCCGGGATCACATGATCACCATTTGCAACCTTTCCAGCTGATTTTTAACAAGCCAAAGTTAGGGAGGAAGCTGGATTCACATAATCATATATTGTATTTTAAAATTGCAGTGATGCTTAATAACTGCAGTAAGAAAGATTTTAAAATTGGGCATCATTCGCTTAACAACCGTCGTGCTTAGCAACAGAAATTCTAGTCCCAACTGTGGTCGTAAATCATGAACTACATCAGTGGTGGGATTCAATTTTTTTTACTACTGGTTCTGTGGGCATGGCTTGGTGGGCGTGGCAGGGGAAGGATACTGTAAAATCTCCAGTCAGAGGTGGCATTTGCCAGTTCTCCGAACTACTCAAAATTTCTGCTACCAGTTCTCCAGAACTTGTCAGAACCTGCTGAATACCATCTCTAAACTACATGTATTAACACAACCTGTAAACATAGGCAAAGGAGTAGAGTGCATTACTTTATGGCTGCATTATTTTAGGTTTAAAATGCATTTGTTGAATGTGTGTGGGGGGGCTTTCTTTGGATTTAAAATACAAATTGATAGAAATAAAGTGAACCACTTACCCAGTTCTGGCAAATTCTGCCCAGTAGTGCATCACCTTACGGCTCAGTCTGGCTTCAGCCTCTGTGTATGTTTGATTGACAGGCATCACTGATTCAAGGGTCCCAAAAACATAAGGAACCTCAGCACCGTGGGATGCCCCAATCCATTCAGGCCAAATTGACCATGAAAGGCGATGTGCGAATAAATAGGCATATACAGGACTCCCCGTTTTCCTGATATTTCCTGCAGCTTCAATGAATGGGCATGCAATGACCCAATCTGTATAGAAGTGGGACAGAGCGGAGCGGTATTTTGCTGGACCGTGATTCCCTTCACTGTACCTCAGTGCTATACTCTGAACCACATCTTCAGTTGCATTTGGCACCAACAGCTGTATCCCTTTCAGAAGCTGCTCCTGACTGATGAGATTGTGGGTGACATTAGAGAAAACATAATGGACAAATGTGGCTGCTTCATCAGAGGTTTCACCCATGAGGACAGGTTTGACTTGAATTTGCCCCTCCTCCATGAGCTTTTCTGGTTCTCCAAATAAAAAGTCCCCATCTGTGGTTGGCCTGAAGGGAAAATTCAGAAGGATGCCACCTTTCAAGAACAGAGCTATTTCATGCTGAATAAATTCAGAAACATTTTTTGTTTGCAGACAGTGCCCTATGCTGATATTATTGTCCTCGGAGCAACCTAGCAGATGAATGAATTTCAGCGATAAATGTTTGGTTTCCTCAGGAGACCTCCAAGCCCAGAAGGCATTGGCCGTTCCACTCTGTATCACCGCTTGGGCAAAAAGGTCCTGGCTTTTTGGTGCGAGGAGATGGAAATTCACAGAAGCTCCTCCAGCACTGTGGCCAAAAATGGTCACCCGAGAAGGATCTCCCCCAAAGGCAGCTGCATTCTCTTTTACCCACTTCAGGGCCAGCTGTTGGTCCAATAAGCCTAGGTTCCCTGGGGCAGCTGGTGGAAAGTAAAGGAAGCCTAAGGCTCCCAAGCGATAATTGATGGTGACCACAATGACATTCTCAGTGGCAGCTAAGGATGCCCCATTGAACAACTCCAGAGAAGACGTGCCCATGAAATATCCTCCTCCATGTATCCAGACCAAAACAGGCACTGGGGCAGAAGGTTGTGGGTGTGGCACCCAGATGTTGAGCGAAAGGCAGTCTTCTGACAGTGGTGTTTTAGGAGACCATATCTCTGCTTCAGGGACATCCCGGAAAATAAATTGAGGACAGGCATTGCCAAAGCTGGTGGCTTCCAATGGTTGCTTCCATGGCTGATGTGGAAGGGGTTTCTGGAAACGCAACTTCCCCAGGGGAGGCTCAGCATAAGGAATGCCTAGATAGGCTGTCACAGATCCAAGGCCAGACAGGAACTGCTTGCCCTTAATAGGGCCACTGCTGGTTATGACCACTGTGTCTCCATTAGAAGCAGAACTGGAGGCTAGTGGAAAGGGGAGGAGGAGGAGGCAACACAAGAGAGATGGGCATAGCAGACAAGGCATTGCAACAGAAGGACGAGTCGGTGGACCTGGAAAAAATGACAACCAATATAAGATTATTCCAATACTGTATAAGCCCACCTTATGCCGATTCATGATTGTTGTGATGGTGGTGCTCCTTTTTTCCTGAGGACACCAATGGTGAGCAGGTAATGACTTAGTCAACTTTGCGCTTCTCCATGATGTATCTCCAACCTTCTAGAACTCTTGATTAAAGATCCCCTTGTTCAGCGAATGGAGAGTTTTACACAGAATTGCTAGTAGATCTTCTCCAGGGTTCCCAATACAGTGTTGGTATATATTATTTGCGTTCTAACTTTCTAACTCATTCCAGAATCCTATTCTGGAACTTGGTGTACATCCCCATTTATGCAAGCAGCATGTGTGTGTTCCCCTCTAACCGCCCCCCTGGCGGTCCGCAGCCAAAAAGGTTGGGGAACTCTGCCCTAATGTTAATATTTTCCCATCCACACATGCTTTCCTCAGCAGGCACTCTAGGCTGCCTAACATAAGCATTTCTGTAGGCTTCCTGAAGAAGGGCTAACATTATTTGTCCTCCAGGAGCAAGACAGATGCCAAAACTGTCAGCCGTACAGTCAGCAATATTAAAGCAAATCAAAGTAGAAATAATACCTCCCGTGACGTATCCAGCACAATTGCACAGTTGCTTTAGGAAGTGCAATTCTATCAGCATCTACCTAGAAGAATTTCCCACTGATTTTTAAGAGGTCTTATTGCTAGATAAAGATGGTAGAAATTTGCAAGCACATATCTGAATCTAAAAGAAATGGCAGCCCAGTATGGGCTTTCTCCTCATTGCTTTTCTTTTCTCTGTGTCTCAAATTCTAGCAGGCGTTTCCTATTATGGTTGAATAAATTGTTGTTTATTTACCTATGTTTAGCCTGGAATAGAATTAACTAGCCTAAATAGAATTAACCAGCCAGAAAAAACAAAAACAAAAAAATGCTATTCCCTTTCCTAAAAATCACCTTTTAATTCTCTGGAAAAAAAAAACTGTTTTTTTAAAAAAAATTCTGCAGATTTACTCACTTGTCAGATTTAACTGGACTATCTGTTATTTGAAAGAAGAAAGCAGCTTCAGAGATGACCAGGCTGTACGTTACCCTGCTCACAAAAAAATGATCACGAAAAGAGCAACTTTATATATTGCAGGAAGGTACATTTACCAACTGGATTCTGTCCACGAAGGGGGAGGAAGCTGCAAATATTGGCAAAAGGCTCCAAGATCAAAGACACGGAAAAAACAGAGAACTTCCTTCAAATGGGGTGAGAGAACTGTAGACTAGAGCAAAGGACAGTCACTATCTCTGATATGCAATCTATGGCCTTGAAAAGAGCCATTACAACATCTGCCCAGATTTTAAAGCAAGTAAAGCAAATAAGAGATACCTGAGGTGACCCTTCACTGGGGGATTCTAATATAGGATAGATAGCATGACCTTTCCTTCCAACCTAGCTGGCAGTTTCCCAACGCTTCCACTTGTCTCTGCTTAGCTTGACCTGAGGGGTCCTTGATGTTGCCTTAGCTTGGTTGTTTTTATGCAGAGTTTTCATTACTCAAATTGTTATTTAACTCATTAGTGCTTGTAAACAGTGGTGTTTGGTTTCAGTTTACCCTGTCACTTGTCCTTCCCCAAGTTCCACGATGCTGGGGAGATTCTGTAACTTAAGTAGAAAACAATAAAGTCACTTCCTTTAGCTATTTACAAGTGTCATTTGCATGTATTGTTACCCCGGTTGAATTGATTATTTCTGATTTTATTCACTTTTATTCAGAAATAGGCTGCATGTTATTTAGTGAATGGAATTGTCCACTGCAGGATTTCACTATGTCTAGAAAGAAATACTCACAATTTTTCATTCAATGGGGAATCATCCACCCACATCCACCGTCTTGCCGGAAACATTCCTATCAACCCAATCCATAGTGACTGTGTTTCATCAGAAATACTCTGGATAAAAGTCTGTTAAAAAAAGCACTTGATTAGAGTTTGCTGAATGCTTTGATTTTGCTGTCTGTCATTCAGCAGACGTTGAATTCAATAAAATTATATTTCAAGCCACTACATCTGAAGCAATCTATAAATGTACATTGTTTGTATAAGTATATCAATAACATATATATGGATTTAATGACACCTTTCCCCTCCAACTTTTTCCTAGCGTATTCCCACAGCTTGCATATCTTTGTTGATAGTGTCTTGCCATCTCTGTTTTGGATGCCTGCAAGGACCCTTTCCCTCCAACCGCTGTTTAAAATTCAAGGTTGGGTGTGTACTGAAGTAATTTATTTAGGATGGTTACAGTGAAGGCATTTAACAATATTTGTCAATCAGGACTGCCAGAATTACTAAGCTAGGCGGTCACGTGACATTATGCTTTATGACTGAATCGCTTAGAGATAGAAATTCAGAATAGCAGAATAACAGAGCTAGAAGGAAACTTGGAGGTCTTCTAGTCTAACCCTCCTCTCCTCAAGCAGGAGACACTATCATTCCAGACAAGTGACTGTCCAGTCTCTTCTTAAAAACCTCCAGTGATGAAGTAACCACAACTTCTGGGAGACAAGCCATGCCACTGATGTATTGTTCTCACTGACAGGGAATTTCTTCTTAGTTCTTGGTTTTATCCCTGTCCTATTGCAACACTAGGACTTGTAATAGTTTCTTAGAAGTAGTTCAGGGAAATGTACTGCAATATGATAGTCTGCTAGGTGTAGTGATTTACGTCCTGGACAAGAAACAAGGGGACTATGAATTCTATCTATCCTTTAGGTGTGAAAGCTAGCTGGGTGACTTTAGGCCAGTCCTCCTGCCTCTCTTTCCAACCTACTGCACAGGTTGTCACCGTGAAGAAAATAGGCAGAAGCATTAAATACACCATTTATACAAGTAACAGCAGTGGGATATGCATCTCCCGGTAATAATAAAGCATTTGCTGAAAAAATGAAACCATCTTTTTTAGTACCACCCTTGTGTTGAGGGTGCTCTTCAATTGTTCTTTATCAGACTGGAAGGAGCTACTGAATTGGATGTGCATGGTTCACTGCTGGTTGTCTACTCTTCAACATCTTTAAGAGGAATATGTAGCTCATAACACGTATAAAAAAGGTGGGGTTTCTAACACACAAGTCACAGTTGCTATCTTGGTTTATTTTTTAACATACTTTCTCCTCTCCCTCCCTCCCTCCCATGGGCATCTGCTGTGGGATAGCATCTGCTTAATCAACATACATAATAGCTATTCCATCCATCTTCATTACTCCCTTAACCTCCCCAACCCAAATCTTGACCTACCATTTCTTCCTGTTCCTTTAGCACCAACATTTGAGCACCTCTGGCTCTGCAGTCTTCCTGGCTTTTGTCCCAGGTCCCTGGTTCTTTGGAAATCCAGTAACATTTGCCATCATGATAAGACCAGTTTCCAGGACATAGGTGGCATCTGAAACTCTCTGAAGGTCAAACAAAAAAGATTCATTTTTTTTACAAGAATCATATATGAACTTTTTAAAAGGGATGTGGAAGTTTTAAAGCTGCACTACAGTCATTCATGCATTTGCCATCACAGCGAGACACTGATAGGCCTCAATTTATTACCATACTGGAGTCTCCCCATTACTGTCCCAAATCGTGATGGTCATTAAGCAAAGCTTCCATATGATCATCTTGCCTAACTAAGGTGACCAACTTTTTTACAATGAGAAGGAGGACACAAATAAATTGAAGAAAGAAAAACAAACAAAGCCACTTGCGCGTGGCGCACTCTCTCAAAACAATTCTCCTGTGTGGAGCGCATGCGTCTCATAATCGTGTCTCGCTGCACTATACCGAGCCTTGATGAATCGTCATGTCAAATACAAATACGTCACATCACACACAACGGATCGGATCGGCATCGATCAAATACGGAGATTTACAGATTAGTCTTCAAATATCAAAAAGGAGGACATGTAGGAGGACACTTTTTGAGACAGGACAGAACTTACAAAAGGAAGGCTGTCCTCCCTAAAGGAGGATAGTTGGTCACCTTACTAATAACCCCACCCGTGATCTCCCCAATTTCTTTAAATGACCATGCAGGTTAAGTGGATCATTGGGTGCCTCAAGAACAGGAATGCCACAGGAGACATACTGTAGGTCCAGGTCTACCTGCCCCCCCCATGCCTTCCAAGGCCTCCCCCATTCCCAGAGGCAGGTTGTGCTCTGCTTCCTGCTCTTTGGAGCCCCCGCAGTCCTTGGGGCCTGCTTCCCACCCCACTGAGTCCCCCACACTCCTCCTCACTCCCCATCACCAATCCCTCATTTATCTTCTGTACTGTAGGTCTCCAGAGCTCACACTGGGGTAAGGACAGGGGTGGGATTCTACCAGTTTGCACCTATTCGGTAGAACCGGTTGTTAACATTCTAAGCAGTTTGGAGAACTGGTTGTTAGAAGAAATTACTGGCCTAATCCTGTAAGGAAGGCAGCAAGGAAACTTTCTGGTGTTGCTTACAGAAACTGCCTCTCCGTTAACCCTTGTTACATTCTTGGCAGGACTAGACTTCCTGTCTCTGGAACTTCTCTGGAGTTTTTCCCCCCTCCTTTGCTGGTACTTTGCTTGTGTGAAGTGACCATTCAAAGTTACAATGGCACTGAAAAAAGTGACTTATGACCATTTTTCACACTTACGACCGTCGCAGCATCCCCACAGTCATGAGAGGCCAGGCGAGGAGATGCGTGCCTCGATGTGAGTGATATTGAGTTGGGCACACCCAGCCAATAACATGACCACCAAGCCACGTCCACTCAGTCACATGACCACCAAGCCACGCCCACCAACTAAGCCATGCCCACAGAACCAGTTGTTAAAATTTTTGAATCCCACCCCTGGGTAAGGATGGCTCCTCCGAAAATGGTTCCTGCTTCTGGGACAGAGCCATACAGCCTAGGGATGCCAAGGGGCAGTGCGGCCTGCTCTCCTTCCTCAATGAGAGCTCCAAGGCTCCACAGTACAAAAGATAAATGAGTGCTCAGTGATTGGGGATTGGGGAGGAAGATGTAGGATCTGGTGGTGTGGAAATGGAGATAAGGGCTGCGTGGGATAGATTTTTTTCAATATTTTCAATATGGGTTTTGTAGTACTGCTGCACTGGCTAACACGGGTTTTCTCACATTTTAATTTTTCTTATTTCTCTTTCTCTTTAAAATGTATTGTTAATAATTGGCTATCGTGGAGGAGATAGGCGGGGAGCCACTGCACTATCCCTGCAATTGGTTGTAAGGGTGAATCCGCCTGAATTTTATTCTCGTGACCACAGAAGTAGTGCAGGAGTTACTGTACAACTTTGAACTGTTGTATGTAGCTTTGCGGATTCCATCATAACTTTGAACTGTTGCTAAGCGACGGATAGTAAGTAGAGGACTACCTGTATTTGCAGCAGTTATATACTGAAACTATTCTAGAGGTATACTTTCAAGTATTGAATCTGGAAAAAAAATCTAAAATCAGGGACAACTGGGGAAGGGTGCAAAAATATCAAAAGGCAGCTGTATCAAACCACATGTAAAAAGTGGGGGCATCAATTATATGGTCATGGCTACCATCTCAATTTTTTGGATCCCTCTTGCAGATGCTAAGACCAAATTAAATATAAGGAGACCTTTTGGGTGGCTGTCTCTGAAAGCCTCCACCAGGGTGGCTTAATGCAGGTTGATTTTTCTTTTGGTTGAGAATTCAGAGGGGAAATGAAACTTGATTTATTGTCAGTTACATGATGAATATTTATTATTATTGCTAATTCATATAGAAGTCATGGTATGTGACAATACCAAAAGTTAATGAACCCAGATCAGCCAAGCTGTCATTTGTATTCTGTGTCTACTACCACTTTAATGTTTTTTTTTATAACAGTCTGTGCTGTATTATCACAGTATTGTATTTCTTTCTGCAGCCTCCTACTAGTGGTGCCATTAATACTTTAGCATTCATATTATGCATAGTTATTGATCTACAACGTGCTTGTTTGGTGGGGTCATTTTTAGGTATTAATATTACTGTAACATAGGATGTATAAAAAGATGGAGGGAATATAGAAAGGGAATATACTGTGGAAAGATGCATTGATTATAAACCTCTAAAAATATAGACATCAATATATTTATAAAAGTTCTGTACCTTTCATCTGGAAATCCATCATGTCCAGGGTCTTCCCCTAGTTTTACACAGAGATTGTATTGTCTTTATAGTAGTAATAGGGCTATAAAAAGATTCCTTAAATATCCTCCTAGAGGATTAACTCAATGATAAAGAGTATTTATTTATTTTAAAAACAAATATCCCTCTTGATGCATTCCACAAAATAAGCATTGCTTATTAGGAAAGCTGATATCATATAACTTATAATATTTAAGTTTTAGAGCAACTGGAATGTGGTCCAAGGTTATAATGAAACAGAAGTTCATAAGTGAATTTAGCAAAATAAGAAAAACGATAGTCTAATTTGAAACAATTTTCAAGTACATGAGAAAAAAAGGATATTGCCTGCATTTTGGGTTTTAAAAATGCCAATTGGTTAACTTACATTCTAATATGTTCTGTATATGTTTGTAATACTTATCCATTGTGAGAAAAGACAAAGGGTTTTATTTATTTATTTTAAATATCTAGCTGAGAATGTTGGATTAAGTTAACATCACTAGCACAGATTACATATTGATAGTTTGCAGAATATAGTTATGGAAAACATCTATAAAGTATTTCAGAAGTGTTCTTAAGGAGGCCATAAAAGGACCATAATCTGGGCAATAGAGACTTCACTTGTCTTTAATATATATCTATACATATGCATATGCATATGCATATACATCATATTCATATACATACACATACACATAACACACACACACACACACACACACACACACACACACACACACACACATATATATATATATATATATATATATATATATATATATATATATATATATATATATATATATATGTATGGTGTTCGCTTGGTTCGGGTATTTTCCCACGTCATTGTAGTTCTTTTAAAGTTGTAGCAACGTTTCAGCAGAATCTCATCTGCCATCATCAGGCTTCTGTATTGTGTCCGTCTGTGGGTCAGACTTTTACAGTGGTTTCAGATTTAAATTTGGGGCAGCCTATTGCTGTGCCAGAATGGTTTTTTCTTCATCCTGATTGGTTGGGAGTCTTGGTCTGTGTTTATTGGTCTCGGAGTTTGCTGTGTTCTGCTTGATGGGTGTTTCTGATATCTTCTGTCTGTTTTTTGGCTCTTTTTGTATCTTGATTGGCTGGCAGCATTGTGTTACTTTAATGGAGGTCTTTAGTGCAGCTTGGCTTCGGGTAAATGGACGGCTATCATTAGTTAGGAAGCTGGGTTTCATCTGGGTGCCTGGTTGGGGTGTGTTTGAGCTGGAGGTATCAGGGGGATCTGTTTGTGCCCAGGTGTTTGCCTGGCTTGTGGTGTGGAGATTTTTTGTTTGTGAGTGCAGGCTTCAAATGATTGACAGCCTGGTGGAATCATCTCTTCTGTTCATGCTTTCTGGTCTTTTTCAATCTCTATGGCTTCTCTGATGACTCTGTGGCTAGGGTTTTCCATAGTGGCCAGGGTTTTGGTGCCATTGAAGTTGATGCTATGACCTGTAGCTTCCATGTGTTGGACTAGTGAGGAAGTGTGTTCCAGCTTTTTGACTGCATTTTTGTGTTCATCCAGGCGGGTACTTATTCTTCTATTGGTCTGTCCAATGTATGTGGCGGGCATGATGCACAGGGGACTTCGTATACGCCTTGGTTTTCCAGGTAATTTTATCTTTGGGGTTGCTAAGGATGGCTGCTATTTTTCTGTCTGTTTTGAAGGCAGTCCTGATGTGATGTCTGTGTAGTACCTTACTAATTTTGTCTGTAGTACCTCTTATGTAGGGCAGGACAGCTGTTCCATAGGTCTGTTCATCTTCTGGGTCTCTATTATGTTTCAGTGTGTTTTTGTGGATCAAGCTGGTGATTTTGCTTTTGTGGAAGCCGTTGGCTGTCAGTACTTTAGTCAGGGTGCATAGTTCAGCCTTAATGTGTGTCTTGTCTGCCAGGCGTTTGGTTCTGGTAATTAGTGTTTTAGCCACGGAGTTTATCTGTGCTGGGTGGTGGTGGGATTGGGCGTTGAGGTAGCGGTTGGTGTGTGTTTTCTTCTGGTATATGGTGTGTCCTAGTGTGCCATCTGTTTTTTGTAGATTAGTACATCTAGGAATGGTAGTTGTTTGTTTGTTTCTGTTTCCATGGTGAACCTGATTTTGGGGTGTGCGCTGTTTAGGTGTGTTAGGAAATTGTTTAGGTTTTCTTGTCCATGGGGCCAAATCACGAATGTGTCATCGATGTATCTTAACCATAGTTTGGGTTTGAGGATGGCATTGGCCAGGGCTCTGGATTGAATTCTTCCATGAACAGGTTAGCAATGACAGGTGACAGTGGTGATCCCATGGGGGCTCCTTCTATTTGTTTGTATCTTTGTCCTTTGTATATGAAATATGTGTTGGTTAAGCAGTGTTCTGTTAGTTCCATGAGGTGTTTGGCTGGTTGGTATTTATTTTTGATGATTTCAAGGGTCTCTTTTATCGGGACTTGAGTGAATAGGAAACCACGTCAAAACTTACAAGCAGATCTTCTTGCTCCACGTGTAGATCTTTGATCATTTCCAAGAAGTGGTATGAGTTTTGTACATGTGAAGCTGCTGTTTCAGCATGGGGCTGTAGCTGCTTTGCTAGGTATTTGGCTAGGTTTTGTAGTGGTGCTCCTCTGGAGCTGACTATGGGTCTGAGAGGTATGCCTTCTTTGTGTATTTTTGGGAGGCCGTATAGTTTGGGGCATCTGGAAGATTTCTCTCTGGGTATAATCGTGTGTTGGATCTCTTTGCTTATGTGGCTGGTTATAATTTTCTTCTTGGTTAATTTTTCCAGATATGTGGTTGGGTCTGTGTTTATGGGTTTGTATGTGGAGTCTTGGAGTAGGTCTGTCAATTTTGTTTCGTAGTCTTTTCTGTCCATTACTACAGTGGCATTTCCTTTGTCTGCTGGGAGGATGATTATGCTGCTATCTCTTTTCAGGGTTTGTAGTGCTTTAATTTCATTTTTCTGTAAGTTGCTTTTGGGTGGCTTGCTTGTGCATAGGATATTGGTAACTTGGTGTCTTATTTTATCAGCTTCATCTGTATTTAATTTAGTTAGGCTGGATTCTACTGCACATATGATGGATTCTGTGGGGATTTTTTGGGGTGCTATAGCATAATTGAATCCTTTGGTTAGAACATCTGTTTCTGTTTTGGTGAGTTCTCTGTTGGAAACGTTGTGCACTAATTGTTTCAGGTGTTGTTGTGAGTTGTTGGGGTTTTCTTGTCATGTTCTAATTTCTTTAATTTTTTTCAATAATTTTTCCTGTTTGTAAATACCTTCAGAATCAGCTCTCCAAGTTGTAAGTTGTTTTATCTTGTCCCAAAGTAGAGGTGGATTTTGCTGCTCAGTTCCAGGTGTAGTGCTAGCAAATCTTTGTTTAACTGATCTAATCGGAATCTCTTACTGTGGAGCTCGTTCCGTAGTAAAGCCATTTCAGTTCTTTTCAGGATACGTTTAGTGGCTGCTGTGCTTTGATGAAATGTTAATTTGAAGCAGGTTGGTGTAGTATTGTTGTCTCTGCAGCTGCGTAGGAATTGGAGGTCACATAGTATTCCTGCTCTTTTAATTTCCAGTTTCGTAGGTTTTGATCTGGCTGTTTATTTCCTCCCGTAGAGGTTTGATATTTGTTTTCTTAAGTTTTCAAGGGTACTTACATGTATGGTGTTCGGCTTGGTTAGGGTATTTTCCCACGTCATTGTAGTTCTTTTAAAGTTGTAGCAACGTTTCAGCAGAATCTCATCTGCCATCATCAGGCTTCTGTATTGTGTCCGTCTGTGGGTCAGACTTTACAGTGGTTTCAGATTTAAATTTGGGGCAGCCTATTGCTGTGCCAGAATGGTTTTCTTCATCCTGATTGGTTGGGAGTCTTGGTCTGTGTTTATTGGTCTCGGAGTTTGCTGTGTTCTGCTTGATGGGTGTTTCTGATATCTTCTGTCTGTTTTTGGCTCTTTTTGTATCTTGATTGGCTGGCAGCATTGTGTTACTTTAATGGAGGTCTTTAGTGCAGCTTGGCACCGGAGTAAATGGGCGGCTATCATTAGTTAGGAAGCTGGGTTTCATCTGGGTGCCTGGTTGGGGTGTGTTTGAGCTGGAGGTATCAGGGGGATCTGTTTGTGCCCAGGTGTTTGCCTGGCTTGTGGTGTGGAGATTTTTGTTTGTGAGTGCAGGTTTCCAAATGATTGACAGCCTGGTGGAATCATCTCTTCTGTTCATGCTTTCTGGTCTTTGTTCAATCTCTATGGCTTCTCTGATGACTCTGTGGCTAGGGTTTTCCATAGTGGCCAGGGTTTTGGTGCCATTGAAGTTGATGCTATGACCTGTAGCTTCCATGTGTTGGACTAGTGAGGAAGTGTGTTCCAGCTTTTTGACTGCATTTTTGTGTTCATCCAGGCGGGTACTTATTCTTCTATTGGTCTGTCCAATGTATGTGGCCAGGCATGATGCACAGGGGACTTCAGTATATGCCTTGGTTTTCCAGGTCAATTTTATCTTTGGGGTTTGCTAAGGATGGCTGCTATTTTTTTCTGTCTGTTTTGAAGGCAGTCCTGATGTGATGTCTGTGTAGTACCTTACTAATTTTGTCTGTGCAAAAGTACCTCTTATGTAGGGCAGGACAGCTGTTCCATAGGTCTGTTCATCACTATCCAATGAAGGATTTTCATGACTATAAGCTTTCCTATTCCTCTGTATCAGTTATTATCCAAGGTTTCTGGAAATGTAAAAGGAGAGACTATAAAAGAAATATTCCTTTCTGATTTCTCAGATAGTAAAAAATACACTTCTGTACCTGATGATCAATATCCAACCAAGAGCCAGGATTAGTGTATCCCCAAAGAATATCCTTCTTTATCCTATGAAGAATAGCTGGGCATCACATCCTGGTCTCCTTTTCCTTACTGTTATTTGCAACCACAGATTCATCTTAATTACATTCATTAAATACCTCGAAAGTCCCATTGTCAAAGCAAACAATTGGGACCTCTCCTTTATTCTCCTGGTCTCCCTCTTGCTTTGCTTCTTGTCCTCTTTTTGATTTCTGGGTCGACCAGGAAAGCACCTGTCTTCTACGACAAACTGTATTTAACATTGTTTTCTCAGGAGCTGTGTCTTCAGTGTTGTGGCTCAATCCCATGGTTGTGCTGGCCTTCCTGGCCACAAAACCAGAAACTGAGTGAAGAGATGGTTGAGGGAAGAGCTTGGCCAACTCCATCATCCTTTCTGGTTCTGCTGTCTGGGGTACTGATCTGTTCCATCTGACTGGGTTTCTTCTCCATTCCTGAATCTGACCTACACACCCAGCCAGGAGAGATCATCCTGCAATGCAATGAAGGCTCTGTCTATGTTTTATGTTTGTTAGGGATATACACTAACTTAGGCGTTAGCGGCAGTCTAGCAGACAGGCAGATATGTGAGACAAAAGCGTTGTAGTAGCTTACACTCAGTAAGACAGATACACTTTGCAAGTTAAATAGTTTTTATTCCAGCAAAGAGTTATAGCATAGTCAAGCGGTCCATATGTCATACACTAAGTTCAGTCAGTCCGGGGATTTATTCAGTTTGCAAAGTCCAGTGTCGAAAAAGAGTTCATTAAACTTACAATCAATCAGTCCAGTGATGTGTCTCTTTTGCAGTCAGAGATATGAAGAAAAATCAAACCCTTTTCTTCTCTCAGCAAACATGCAGTTATCACCATCAATCCATTGTCCAGCATTCAGTAAAAGCCAGGGAAACAGTGAGCTCCCTCTTGCTCCTTTTATGGTGATTTAACAACCGCACCCAAAAACTTGGTTTACAGTTTAAAGTGATACATACATAAACTCACTAACATAGTTATATATATTATTTTTATCCAAACTAAGTTAGGTAACCAATGTTATCCTAACAATGTTGCCCTTGGCTACATTGTTTTTCTAGCTACCATTTATTTCACGTGCTTTCCTGCGCCAGGAATCTGCCTGGGGCCTTCAAAGCCAAGTTGATCACTTTCAGCATGCTGGTCTTCTGCAGTGTCTGGGTCTCCTTCCTGCCCACCTACCTGAGCACCAAAAGGAAAGTCCATGGTGGTCGGTGCAGGTCTTCTCCATCTTGGCCTCAGTGCTGGACTGTTGGGTTGCATCTTCTTCCCCAAATGTTGTAATATCCTCTTGAGACCAAAAAGATCTAAATACTAAAGGAACACCTAAAGATGAAAACAGCGAACTGATTAAGAAATTCTTGAGCTCATAACATTATTTATTCATTGTAATTTTTATAGAAAAGTTATAGAAATAAAATGAATAAATATTGATGTTATATGATTCTTTTGCATCTGTTGCATTTTAGGATAGTTAAAACTAAAATAATAATGTGGACATTGTTAGATTAATCAGCAAAATCCAAGATAATCATCCAACAATAAAATAAATGGCTTTATCACATTCATGAGTTTTTAAACTTTTAGCAGTCCTCCTTTTCCTAAGCATACAAGTCAGGCAATACCTAACATATGAACCATGCAGGGTGGGCTGGGGGTTGCAAGGTTCAGGTGAGCCCCTAGATAAGGTTCTGTGCAGTTTGGAGAACCCCAAATCCCACTCCTGGCTGTCCGCTCCCACCCCTCCCCTCCCTTCCCAGAATTCCCGCTGCAGCCCATTTTGGATGCAGGTAAGTGCAGGATGCACAGCCTAAACATAGCGGTTGCTTGGCAATCAAGCAGACACAATGAGAAATTGGAATAATATTGCTATTTCACCATCTTTCTTACGATGCAGAAATCCTAACCTGGGCTCTTGCATGTGTCTTCAGTTAGACTCCCTTTACTTTCAGTAAGATATGATAGATAACATCATAGATAAGAGCAGTCTTGTTATGCATCAATCCGAATTCAGAAGCAACAGCCAGAACCCAGAGCCATCAGATTCTGGTAGCTAGACACTAGTGATAAGGGCCATACAGTTGAGACAACTTTGGAGTAGGAAATCATATGTCACCATCCTATGCAGTGGTGGGATTCAATTTTTTTTACTACTGGTCCTGTGGGCATGGCTTGGTGGGCGTGGCAGGGGAAGGATACTGTAAAATCTCCAGTCAGAGGTGGCATTTGCCAGTTCTCCGAACTACTCAAAATTTCTGCTACCAGTTCTCCAGAACTTGTCAGAACCTGCTGAATACCATCTCTAAACTACATGTATTAACACAACCTGTAAACATAGGCAAAGGAGTAGAGTGCATTACTTTATGGCTGCATTATTTTAGGTTTAAAATGCATTTGTTGAATATGTGTGTGGGGGCTTTCTTTGGATTTAAAATACAAATTGATAGAAATAAAGTGAACCACTTACCCAGTTCTGGCAAATTCTGCCCAGTAGTGCATCACCTTACGGCTCAGTCTGGCTTCAGCCTCTGTGTATGTTTGATTGACAGGCATCACTGATTCAAGGGTCCCAAAAAGGTAAGGAATCTCAGCACCGTGGGATGCCCCAATCCATTCAGGCCAAACTGACCATGAAGGGCGATGTGCGAATAAATAGGCATATACAGGACTCCCCGTTTTCCTGATATTTCCTGCAGCTTCAATGAATGGACATGTAAATATCCGATCTGTATAGAAGTGGGACAGAGCGGAGCGGTATTTTGCTGGACCGTGATTCCCTTCACTGTACCTCAGTGCTATACTCTGAAACACATCTTCAGTTGCATTTGGCACCAACAGCTGTATCCCTTTCAGAAGCTGCTCCTGACTGATGAGATTGTGGGTGACATTAGAGAAAACATAATGGACAAATGAGGCCGCTTCATCAGAGGTTTCACCTATGAGGACAGGTTTGACTTGAATTTGCCCCTCCTCCATGAGCTTTTCTGGTTCCCCAAATAAAAAGTCCCCATCTGTGGTTGGCCTGAAGGGAAAATTCAGAAGGATGCCACCTTTCAAGAACATAGCTATTTCATGCTGAATAAATTCAGAAACATTTTTTGTTTGCAGACAGTGCCCTATGCTGATCTTATTGTCCTCGGAGCAACCTAGCAAATGAACGAATTCCAGCGCTAACCGTTTGATTTCCTCAGGAGACCTCCAAGCCCAGTAGGCATTGGCTGTTCCACTCTGTATCACCGCTTGGGCAAAAAGGTCCTGGCTTTTTGGCGCGAGAAGATGGAAATTCACAGAAGCTCCTCCAGCACTGTGGCCAAAAATGGTCACGCGAGAAGGATCTCCCCCAAAGGCAGCTGCATTCTCTTTTACCCACTTCAGGGCCAGCTGTTGGTCCAATAAGCCTAGGTTCCCTGGGGCAGCTGGTGGAAAGTAAAGGAAGCCTAAGGCTCCCAAGCGATAATTGATGGTGACCACAATGACATTCTCAGTGGCAGCTAAGGATGCCCCATTGAACAACTCCAGAGAAGACGTGCCCATTAAATATCCTCCTCCATGTATCCAGACCAAAACAGGCACTGGGGCAGAAGGTTGTGGGTGTGGCACCCAGATGTTGAGCGAAAGGCAGTCTTCTGACAGTGGTTTTTTAGGAGACCATATCTCAGCTTCAGGGACATCCCGGAAAATAAATTGAGGACAGGAATTGCCAAAACTGGTGGCTTCCAATGGTTGCTTCCATGGCTGATGTGGAAGAGGTTTCTGGAAACGCAAATTCCCCAGGGGAGGTTCAGCATAAGGAATGCCTAGATAGGCTGTCACAGATCCAAGGCCAGACAGGAACTGCTTGCCCTTAATAGGGCCACTGCTGGTTATGACCACTGTGTCTCCATTAGAAACAGAACTGGAGGCTAGTGGAAAGGGGAGGAGGACGAGGAGGAGGCAGCACAAGAGAGATGGGCATAGCAGACAAGGCATTGCAACAGAAGGACGAGTCAGTGGACCTGGAAAAAATGACAACCAATATAAGATTATTCCAATACTGTATAAGCCCACCTTATGCCGATTCATGATTGTTGTGATGGTGGTGCTCCTTTTTTCCTGAGGACACCAATGGTGAGCAGGTAATGACTTAGTCAACTTTGCGCTTCTCCATGATGTATCTCCAACCTTCTAGAACTCTTGATTAAAGATCCCCTTGTTCAGCGAATGGAGAGTTTTACACAGAATTGCTAGTAGATCTTCTCCAGGGTTCCCAATACAGTGTTGGTATATATTATTCACGTTCTAACTTTCTAACTTATTCCAGAATCCTATTCTGGAACTTGGTGTACAAATCCCTATCTTGTAAACTATGGTTTAAGATATAACTGAAATAAATAACAATGTAAAATGACCCGAAATCAACATTTTACTGCTCTGATCTTGTTTTAAATCCACCGACCCTATCAAGCCAGAAGAGTCACTGAAAACCTAGGATCACGAAAGTAAGTGTGCCCTCTTTTGGGTATGTTGTGCAATAAAATTCCTTAGAAAAATCAGTTATGCTAAGAATAGTTGGAGGCACTTATAAGAGACCAGCAAAGAATACCAACAATAATGACGCTGTTTTTAACCTAGAAACATTAACCAAAATTGTAAAGCATCAGGAAAAAAAAATGGAGAGATCTATAAAATGTATAAAAGGCTATAAATCAGTGTTTCTCAATTTTAGCAACTTAGATGTGTGGACTTCAAGTCCCAGAATTTTGGGAGTTGAAGTCCACACATCTTAAAGTCGCTAAGGTTGAGAAACAATGTTATAAAAAGTCAGGTACGACTGAAAAGGTAAGACAGCAGACTTTCAGCTTCTGCCTCTGAACCCGGTAACTCAGGTTTTCTAATCACCATGGAATTTCCTATTTTCTTTCACCCAAAAGCTAGCCTCAGAAATATTTTTTTAGAACAGCTACATTCCCTTTAACCCAGGGGTGCCCAACCCCTGCGCCGTGGCCCACTACCAGGCCTTGAACCTTTCGCAACCGGGCCATGGAAGTGGCAGGTGAGTGCGTGTGCATGCATCCATCCCCATTTACGCAAGCAGCATGTGTGTGTTCCCCTCTAACTGCCCCCCTGGCGGTCCACAGCCAAAAAGGTTGGGGAACTCTGCCCTAATGTTAATATTTTCCCATCCACACATGCTTTCCTCAGCAGGCACTCTGGTCTGCCTAACATAAGCATTTCTCTTGGCTTCCTGAAGAAGGGCTAACATTATTTGTCCTCCAGGAGCAAGACAGATTCCAAAACTGTCAGCCGTACAGTCAGCAATATTAAAGCAAATCAAAGTAGAAATAATACCTCCCGTGATGTATCCAGCACAATTGCACAGTTGCTTTAGGAAGTGCAATTCTATCAGCATCTACCTAGAAGAATTTCCCACTGATTTTTAAGAGGTCTTATTGCTAGATAAAGATGGTAGAAATTTGCAAGCACATATCTGAATCTAAAAGAAATGGCAGCTCAGTATGGGCTTTCTCCTCACTGCTTTTCTTTTCTCTGTGTCTCAAATTCTAGCAGGCGTTTCCTATTATGGTTGAATAAATTGTTGTTTCTTTACCTATGTTTAGCCTGGAATAGAATTAACTAGCCTAAATAGAATTAACCAGCCAGAAAAAAACAAAAACAAAAAAATGCTATTCCCTTTCCTAAAAATCACCTTTTAATTCTCTGGGGGAAAAAAACTGGTTTTTTTTTTAAAAAAAATTCTGCAGATTTACTCACTTGTCAGATTTAACTGGACTATCTGTTATTTGAAAGAAGAAAGCAGCTTCGGAGATGACCAGGCTGTACGTTACCCTGCTCACAAAAAAATGATCACGAAAAGAGCAACTTTATATATTGCAGGAAGGTACATTTACCAACTGGATTCTGTCCACGAAGGGGGAGGAAGCTGCACATATTGGCAAAAGGCTCCAAGATCAAAGACACGGAAAAAACAGAGAACTTCCTTCAAATGGGGTGAGAGAACTGTAGACTAGAGCAAAGGACAGTCACTATCTCTGATACGCAATCTACGGCCTTGAAAAGAGCCATTACAACATCTGCCCAGATTTTAAAGCACGTAAAGCAAATAACAGATACCTGAGGTGACCCTTCACTGGGGGATTCTAAAAATATAGGATAGAGAGCATCACCACCCTGTAGGTTCACAATTGGCCAACCAACTGCACTCAGCAGGTATCACAAACAGTTGCGGGAGCTAGTAGGTATGTCTAGTAACTAGCTTATTAAAGAGAAGGATTAGAGGGGACATGATAGGTGCCTTCCAATACTTTAGAGGCTGTCACAAAGGAAAAGGGGATTGACTCATTTTCTAAGGCACCAGAGAAGAAGTAATGGGTGGAAGCTTTTTAAAGAAAGATCCAAGCTAGAAGGATAAATGTTCTGATAGTGAGAATGATTACTCAGTGGAATAGCTTGCCTCCTGGAGTTTTGTGTGCTCCGTCAGTGAAGGTCTTCAAAAATAGATTGGAGTCTTTGGTATAAGTTCTCCTGCCTTGAGAGCTTGGACTAGAACAAGGGTTGCCAACCTTTTGGACCTCAGAGACCACCAAACTCATAATTTTAAATCCAGCGATCCAGAGACCCTGGGAAAATCCCAAAAAAAGTCTGCAGGAAAATCCTCCACCCTGTTTTCCTACCGATTGATCGTTCTTTATTTGGGATTGCAGGATACCGTCTCCAGCTCCGTTCTCAGTGGGAGAGAGAGAGAGACTTTTGGCTTCATGCAAGGAAAGCAGCAGAAGTCTTCTTTCTCTCCCCCAAACTCCGCCAGAAATGAATCTTTGGGACCCTGCAAGGCATCCTGCTCTTAGAGTGCAGCTGCTTTCCTTGCGTGCAGCCAAAAGCAGAAGCAGAAAGCAGCAGCCTGGTGGCCAGGCAAGGTGCGTGGGGCAAATTTTCCCCCTCTGCTCTTTCCTCCCTCCTCTCACTACCTCGTGTTGTTCACAATTCAAGCGACGCAAACCTTCTGTTTCCGAGGGCCATGTGAGCGGCGCAGCTTTGTGTTCCTGCGCAGCCTGGATTAATTGCTTTGTGGGGGGGGGGAGTGCTTTGGGGGTGACATTTCTCTGCGGACCACCAAAATTTTCTTGCAGACCACCAGTGGTCCCTGGCAACCACTGGACCAGAAGACCTCTAAGGTCCTTTCCGGTCCTGATTCTATGTTCTATGCTAATTAATTTGTTTTTAAAACTCTAAGTCCTATGTAAACAGAGTTCATCCTCTCCAACCTGATACAGAACTATTAATGCATATGGTTTTCCATCCAGTTGTGGACTCACCTTACTGCACTGCCATTCAAATCACATTTCAACAGCTGGTTCATGAGATCGTCCTGTGCAGCCTGATTAAAAGCTTTTACTGAAATTGAGGTACATAATTCCAAGTCTTTTCTTTATCGATCAGAGTAGTTACCTTGTCAAAGAAGGAGCCAAGATCGGTTCACACAACTGTTCTGGGCTATGTTTTATGAGATAGGCCAGACAAGAGTTTTTAGGGTTTGATGCTTTTCCAGAAGGTCAAAAGGTGGGAGCAGATGTCAATTCAGGTGGGTCCATAGAGTGGGGCTCCCCCTTTTAGGCCTCATGGCCTTGCCATCCTCAGGCCTCCTTCAGCCCAAGGATGTCTGAGGCTCCAGTTTGTAATATGCCTTCAGCAAAGAAATGTTGGCATACTGGTGAGAGTAGGTGGCACCTTACCAATGCAACTCTGGCATGTGTACAGCCAGTATTAGCTCAGTTGGATCTCCTCCCCTGATAGCAATGCTTGCCATCGACGGGTCAGTGGCAGTACATTGATCCTTATAAACCCTTTACATAAGCAATCTCTTTTGTGTTTGGGTGATTAGTATTAGATGATGGTATTGCCTGTGACACTCTATGGAAGCAAAAGTTGGAATTTAAAGAAGCAGGATAGGAAGTATTGACACCTTTGAACTTTTAATAATGTTGGAGAAAACTCCTGAGGCTATCGTGGTCAGCCAGGAAAAGAAACTGAGGGATCGAGCGAATCAACCCAGCATTCCCACTCGAGGTACAAGTGACCTGGGTCACATTATTCTACTTTAAAGGAGAATAGTTGTAGCTCAGAACTGAAATGAGGAGTCCTTGGTGCTCTCTGAGTGCCAGTCAGAGGACATGATGAAAACTCTTTAATTTCACAACTTATGGACCTAACCAGTTTCAATTGAGAAACTGTGACCATCCTAGACCAAGCAAAGTCCAAAATACTAGAGAATTCCTGGATGCCTGGCACTGTGTCAAATTGGCCATCAATAGACGCATAACTTCTTCTACTCACTGCACAAAAGACAATCCTGTTGAAGGAGGGGGTCTTCAATTTTGATATAGCCTCTTTGTCACCTCTTTCAAACCAGTGGTCCTCTCTGTCCAGATTATGGACTTTGCTATCTTCAAAAGAGTGGCCTTTGTCTTTCAAATGCAGATGGACTGCTGAATCTTGTAAGGCAAACGGGCTGCAAGATCAGTCAGAACCGAAGAAGCTTCTGGGATGACTAGCTCAAGGTCGCCCAGTTTTCATGGCTAAGGTAGAACTCACCGTCTCCCGGTTTCTAGCCTGGCGCTTTAACCACTAGACCGAGCTGCCTTTCATGTCACCATCTTCCTTGCTTAATTTCCACAGGGTGGTCTATCTGTTTGGGAAGATGGTGGCTTTAGGCTCAAGGCAGATCATTTCAGAAGGACTGGTGGACAGCAGAATACAATTCCCACATTCTGGACAGTCAAGGAAATGAGGGAGGCTGGCCTAGCTGGGAATTTTTCCCAAAGCAGACGGACAGGGGAGTTTACATAAAGTCATTGTAAGTTTGTATCACAATAGGAAAAATTCACTAAAGCAATTTGGCAAACCTCAGATTGTGGAATTCCCTTTCGGTGATACAAAACATGTATGAGAACTAAGAATTTTACTAGCTGCCAGGAATGAGAATTTCTAGATTACTCATCTCTAGTAATTACTATATTTGCTAGCCTTATTCTTTACTTTAGAATGACAGGCCCTCTGAGTGCAGGGATACAGCCAAGGTATTTTATTTTATTTTATTTTTTAAAAAAAATCGTATTTATTTGTTTGATGTACATAAAAGTTTCCCACTTCCTCTTTACAATCACCCATAAGCCACCTAGCGCAGCTTCCCACGTATAAAATAATACCATATCCTCTGCAATGTTTGGAGATGACAAATTTAGGATGCAGAATAAAAACCTAAAGATATTCCCACAATTTCTCAGCCAGTTTTAATTCAGCATCTGAATTTCAGATAAAAGAAGTGGAATGAGGAACCCGTTGACTTGACCTGTCCATCTCAACAGAGGATTTCAATTGTGCGTACAGGATTCCACAAGTTCACCAACACAGGACCGATTGGCGAACAGGTTTATCTGCTTAACTTCAACAGAAGGCTTCAACAGAAATCTCCCTTATAGGTAGAAGAGGGACAAGTAAAATCACATGCTGGAGTTACAGTGCTGATTCATGGTGAAACATCTGAGGATTTGGCATTGTTTTTTTAAAAAAACAAATGGCAGACCCCAATGATGGAATATTAAATTGATATCAAATTAGGCAAATCACTGGATCAGGATAGGGAGATTTGGTATGCTGAACACATTACGTTAGGGCCAAACTAATCACGATATGGGTTAGTAGTGCAATGTGGAAACCCAGCTTCTGCATAGAGATCTGTCTTCATTCACACATGGATAGAAAAATACCTTGAATCACCCCTATAAAAACACATGTCTTATTAGAACAAGGCAACCTGAACGTAAGCTGTGCTTTGTTACTAATTAGCAGTTTCTATAAATCTAAAATGAAAGACTGTCTCTTCTTTCTGCACCCGTTGAGAGGGTCAATCCATTTAAAGAATAAAAATGCTAATTGCTCAACCCACTTTTTTTTTTTTTTTGGACATCCTTCTTCAACGTGTTGCATTCCAAATGTAGTGGGCTCCAATTTCTATCATTCCCCAGACAGGTTTCAGGAAGAAGGTAGCAAGCGTCTAAATAGTTGGATGGCACCAGGTTGTAGACAGTCTGATACTAGAACTCCCTGGCACCTTGAAGATTTAGTATTCAACCAAGCAGGGAACATCCTCTCAACTTTAGTAACTTTCCACCAACAAACTTTCTGGACTTTTAGTTTTGTTGAAATGGCTTTGCTCCTGCGATTTCTATTTTCTCAAAGCATTTTATTGGACTTCTATTTCAGTTCCAGTATTGTTATCTCAGTCAGGGTGTCATTCCTACCAGAGAGAGTTGATGGAAAGGTGACACTTACACTGAACCAATCACCATTTTTGTTCTTTAAAAAAAAACAAAAAACCAAGTTTCGAATCTCTTTTTGGCTGAAAAGGGATGATCAGTCATCCATCCTTGTTTTTCTTCTCTCCGCCTGCCTTGCATCCACTCAAAGTAATGGGAGGAAAGATATATCCGCCTTTCTGTTTGGTCCACTTTCTGACAAGCATGATCGGAAGAACATGGAGGTAACAATCCAATGTCTTCAGGAACTGTGTTTCTGACGCTTCCAGAAGCGTTTGACGTCTGAATGGCCGGCGGGAGTGACCACCATGAGACGCTTGATTGGGTTCTCAAAAACGAGGACCCCGAGTTCCTTAGCATGGTCACGGAGCAGCTCAAAGTCCACCTGGGATAAGAACTGGTTGTACAGGACACCTGTGGGAAAAGAGTTGGAGGAAAAGATTAAGAGGAAGGCATGCAAGGAGAAGATGCTGGGGAAGTAGAAAGAGACTGACGTGCAAAAAGAGGCGGGGGCAGCAATATGTACCAAAAGAAGAATAAGGATGGAAGAAAAGGGGCACAGATTAGAGCCTCTTTATATCTCCATCCTCTTTGTGGACATTAGAGCCAACTCCCCCTTTTAAAATAATAATCATGACAGCCCCTGTAACTGGCGTGACCCAACCACAAAGAATATGGTTGCTTGGCTGTATGCAGACATGGTCCAGGAAGTAGACATGGTCCATGGTCCATGGCCCTAGACATGGTCCGGGAAGTAGACACTCTCCTGGAGAACTTAAAATTCACATTTTAATTTCAATTTAATTTTAATAAATCCAGCCTAGAATTAAGTAGGAATTTCCTGACAATGAAATCCATCTGTGGAATGCCTTCAGAAGTGGTAAGTGCTCCATCACTGGAGGTTTTCTAAGAAGAGTAACAGAATAACAAGGGTTGGAAGGGATCTTGACTGAGATCCCAACGCTGAGTAGGGAGTCTAGGAGGCTAAGGCAGGGGTGTCAAACTCAAGGTTTGGGGGCCAGATCCAGCCTGCGGGGTGCTTAGATCTGGCCCGTGGGGCTGCCATGGAAACAGTGAAGGACCAGCCCACGGTGCCTCTGCTAGTAAAAATGGAGCTCAGGAGGGCCGCCTGCGGTTCTGGCAGAGGGTTGCAGGAGGTTGTCACTGCCGAAAACAGAGCTTGTGAGGTCCATGTATGGCTTTCCCGAGCTCCGTTTTCGCTGACAGAGGGTTGCAGGAGGTCGGGAGTCTGTTTTCGCTGGCAGAACACTCGGGCCACCACAGGCGCCCCTGACACGAGTGACATGGAGCTGGCCACGCCCACCCTGGCCACACCCACCCTAACCCCCAAGGTCAAACACAACCCTGATGAAGCCCTCAATGAAATTGAGTTTGACAAACCCAATTGAATTTGGGTTAAGGCAATATATTAGGACCATGGCAACTTTAAGATGAATGGACTTCAACTCCCAGAATTCCAAGCCAGCAAGGCTGGCTGTGGCATTCTGGGATTAGAAATCCACACCTCTTAAAGATACTAAGGCTGAGAAATACCCGTCTAAGTAAAACTAAAGAAAGCAGAGATGAAGATGAACAAGAACTGCCGCCAATGACCAAACCTGGTGCCCCTCTGATGTATAGGACGTCCTTGATTTATAACCATTGGTTTAATGGCCATTTGAAGTTACAGCAGCACTGAAAAAAGTGACTTAGGACTGGTCCTTACAGTTATTGCTATCACAGCATCCCTGTTGCCACATGATCAAAATTCAGGCGCCTGGCAACCAGCATGTATTTGTGACAATGCAGCATTTCAGACTCATGGGTTCTCCATTCGCAAGCTTCCCAGCAGGCTTTGGACAAGCAGAGCCAATATGGGGAAACTAGATTCGCTTAATGACCATATCATTCACTTTACAACTGCAGTGATTTGCTTTAAACACCGGGTCATAAAATTGGCTGCAACTCACTTAATAGTTGCTTTGTTTAGCAATGGAAATTATGATCTCAACTGTGGTCATAAGCTGAAGACTACATCTATATTGGACTAAAGATTAATGCCCGGACCGTTTGGCTAATGGTCCCACTGGAGTTCAGCCCATTGGGAGAGGAAACCAGGTTGGGGAACCTGCCAAACTATAATTGTCCAAGTTGGACATCCTATTAGTATTCTTCTCACGGTTACCGCTTCCTCTCCTGACCGCCTGTCCCGTCTCTTGGAGATGCTCACCCTCAGAAAAGCGCAGTCTGTCCCGTTCCAGCTCCCACAGCCGGATCTGATCTGTGATTGTGGGGGGAAGCACAGGGGTCTGTGGAGAGGAGAGTGGAAAAGTTAGAGACCGCAAAATATTTATGTCAATCTTCCCACTGCATTTTCCTCTAGAATTGACCAACCCCTATCTCCCCTGAGCCTTTTAATCCAGGGAACAGAGCTGTGGCCTATTTGTAACTAGGCCGCAAAAAGCCTCAGGCGACTGCATGTGTGTACACAGCTTCCCTTGCACGAGCTTGCGCTCATGTGCGTAGTTCCCCTCACGTCTGGTGGGTGTGCGTACCCACCACTCACACAAATGGAGCTGTGCACGCACTCACCACTCACACAGAAAACCCCCCACCCTGCCCCAGGATGTCCAGCCAGAAAAGTTCAAGACTGTTGTTTTAATCTATATTTCATATTTGGGATCAGGGTTAAGCCCCATATTGGGCTTTCTCCACAGAAGGCTTAGCAATCTTTTTATACACAGTTTCTTAGGATCTTGACAGTGTTTTATTTATGTCTTTTAGGTTTTGTATAGTGTTTTATCTTTTTAAGATTGTAAACTGCCCAGATTTATCCTGTGGAAACATGGGTGGCCAATAAATTTTACAAATTAAATAAAAAATGGTTCAACTTTTTAACTAGCATAAGACCAACATATTTTTAAAAAACTTAATCTTGGGGTTCTGGGGATCCCTTTCGGAATGTCTTGGGTGCTGCATTACTTAAGCTAGCCTAAGTATTGCACCAGCTTTATTAAACAGCAGATAAACCGTTACAAAGGGCAACGTTTTTCTTGGATGCCCTAATCCCTCAGGTGCCTTCTGCCTTCATCTCCTGTAGCTATTTTCTCACCTGTTTCAGCATCACGGCGTGAGCTCTTGTTCGTAGGAAGTGAATGATCTGTAGGAAAAGAGGATAAGGAAACTTGGCGAATTTGGGTCATTCAAGTTTTAATTGCCACCCAACCCACCGAGAGAAGCAGAGCACGACTCCAAAGTCCCCTTTAAACCTATCCTCACCTGATCGGCGGTGATACCATTGGCAATGGCCTGCTGTGTGCTCTCCCGGGTGACTTGCGCCACCACCAAGTTAGGGAAGCGATACAGCATCTCAGAGAAGAGGGCAATTAGTGCAATCTGTAGCTCTGAATCTGGAAGGAAGCACAGAGAGAGGGAAATGCAACAGTTTAATAGATAATAGATAATCAGAGTTGGAAGGGACCTTATAGGTCATCTAGTCCAACCCCCCGCCCAAGCGGGAGACCCTACACCATTTCTGACAAATGGCAGTCCAATCTCTTCTTGAAAGTCTCAAGTGCTGGCGCTCCCACAACATCCGAGGGCAAAGCTGTTCCATTGGTTGATTGTTCTCACTGTCAGAAAGTTTCTTCTTATTCCCAGGTTAAATCTCTCCTTGTTCAGTTTCCATCCATTATTCCTTGTCTGGCCTTCGGGTGCTTTGAAAAATAGCTTGACCCCTTCCTCTCTGTGGCAGCCCCTCAAATATTGGAACTCGGCTATCATGTCTCCCCTGGTCCTTCTCTTCACTAGACTAGCCATGCCCAGTTCCTGTAACCGTTCTTCATGTTTTAGTCTTCAGTCCCCTAATCATCCTGGTTGTTCTTCTCTGCACTTTTTCTAGAGTCTTAACATTCTTTTTATAGTGTGGTGACCAAAACTGGATGCAGTACTCTAGGTGTGGTCTTACTAAGGCTTCATAGAGTGGTATTAGTACCTCACTTGATCTCAATTGTATCCCTCTGTTAATGCAACTTAGGATTGCATTAGCTTTTTTGGCTGCTGCTGCTGCACACTGCTGGCTCATATTTAGCTGGTTGTCCACTAAGACTCCAAGATCCCTCTCACAGTTACTGCTATTGAGCCTGGTTTCACCCAGTCTAAGACAAGGTTTCTCAAGCTCAGCCACTTGAAAGGTGTGTGGACTTCAACTCCCAAAATTTCTCAGCCCTGTTCCACAAACTCGCAATTGTGACTTGGCTGAAGAATTCTGGGAGTTGAAGTCCACACATTCTAATGTGGCTGAACCTCAGGAATACTGCTTTAAAACACATGAGCAGCCTTCCCCAGCCTGGTGTCTTTGAAATAGATTGGTGTTTCTCAACCTTGGCCATTTTAAGATGTGTGAATTACAACTCCCAGAATGCCTCAGCCAGCATTGCCTCACCAAACCCCCCCACTCACCCAAGGGGACAAATTAATATTTAATTTTGAATTACATCTTTTGGTACAAAGTTTAATCTAAAAGATGCCTTTTAAAACAAGGGATGGAAGGTAAGGTTGTTTTTTCAAAGAATGGAAACTCCCCGGCTCTTAAAGACAAAAACCTAGCAAGGGGTGTATATTTAATGGGGTGGTCATCATCCCCACATTTTTTTCAGAAGTTGAATGATATCAGAAGATAATTTGATAAATATTGTCCTATGTCACCTAAGAGAAAGCAATCTTGGCTAAATAAGCTTTCCCCCCAACCAGTAAAGCAAAATCTCAGCTATCTTGTGTTATACAACCAAGATAATTTTAAAAAAAAGATGGGTTGGAGGTAATGATTCCCAATTCTGGATTAGAAGAGGGGTGGGCCTTTGAAGAATGGAAATCGATGTTGTTTCAGACCTGTGTATGCATAGATCCTGTAGTTGGTCTCCACCACGATGAAACCTTGGTTATGGGTATCCACGGTGGTACCTGAGATGCCGGAGGAAAGATTAATAGCTAAGCGGGTGGGATAGTAACGTCTGGATTTTCTCTGCAAAGAAAGAAAGATATTAGCAATAAGTTAGTGGCAAATTCAGAGCTGTCTGACCATTTATCTTTCAGAAGACAAACCTACCATTTTAACTCACAAGATCCTTGAAGAAGTCCTTAATACCTCTAACATCTGACAATTTGTGTTTTTAAAAACTCTGGTTCAGCTCCTCGTATAATCCCCCCACTGTGTTGTACCTTTCTTTGAAACACCAGGCCAAATTCCCGGAGATGCTGAAGGAAATTCAGAAGAGAATCACTCATTCCTTCCACGGAATAATCCTGAGAATAAAGAAATTGGAAAATAATTTATTCATGGGCAAGTATGTTGCACAAACATCTTGATTGGTCAATGCTTAAGGGCCAGTGGATAAATTGCTATGAATATCCAATCAAATCACATTGAGAGGCCATGAAAGAATTCTTCTGCTGATTTACCTGTAAGAGTCATCAATGGAAGATGCACTTATTAAGGGATAAATGCTCTGGGCACGTATCATTCATGCTTTGTTTCCTGAACAATTAAGTTATGCTTGTGATTTAAATCATAATTTAAACTGAGCATTCAGCAAATGCACCATTTCTGCACTGAACCAATGTTAGTTCAAAGTTACTCCTAATCAAAGCCAGTATGCATAGTTTCATGAATCAACCTGGTGTACAACAATCCTTGTGTTCATTGGAAGAAAGCCAGGTTTTCTGTTATATTTATAACATCTGCTTTCTTCATTTCTAAATTCTCACTTTTTCTCTGAAAGCTTTTGCTTTCTTCTAATGTTACCCACACAACAAAAACCCTGTAATGTAGAGTTCAGGCTAAGTTTAAGTGATTGGTTCAGAGTGATCCAGTAGTTTTGGTGATCAAGCAGGGACTTGAAACAACATCTCCTTTAAGTCTAATCTACTTAAGAACTATGGTGGCACAGTGTTTACAATGCAGCACTGCAGGCTACTTCTGCTGACTGTCAGCTGCCAGCAGTTCAAACCTCACCAGCTCAAGGTTGACTCAGCCTTCCATCATTCTGAGGTTGATAAAATGAGAACCCAGATTCTTCGGGGGCAATATGCTGACTTTGTAAACCACTTATAGAAGGCTGTAAAGCACTGTGAAGCGGTATATAAATCTAAGTGCTATTGCTATTAAGCTACTACAAATGGAGACTGCCAATCCTCATAATCAAGATTAATCCTATTGTTCTGTTACATAGAGGACCTTGTCCATCACTGGTGAATAGATCATAAACACAAAGTGGTTTTGTTGACATGACAAGTTGTCGAAAGTGGTCTCTTGAAACTCAGTGGAAAAAAACATTAGAAAAGGAACTCCTCTGCCCACAAAATATTATGAAAGCATTGCAAAGGGCTACGAAGCCTTCAGAGATATCAATGAAACAGTTGCAATTGGAATAATTTCATATTTTCCTAGGTCCTAGGGTACTGCAAGGGTGAATAAGGGGCTTATTCATGTTAAAAAAATTACAATAAAGGGATGACATTGTAAACAATATGAGAGGGGAGGGAGAGATTTTCCCCAAGCAGCTACTGTTCTTCAGATGCTCTAATTATGGGACTTTTCCATACTTTTCCTTTTACGGAGTGTTCTAAACTTCTGCAGAGCACCACAATGGCAACAATTACTTTGCTCAGTTATTGTTGTTTGTAGTTATCTGATATGTAGCCCAACTTCTCATCGTCGAACGTTGCTCAAAGATAAAGGAGAAGTTCCTTCTTCTAATCCTTCTCACCTTGCCAAGTGTGGAGAAGCTCAGCTGAAAGAGGAAGGAAAGAATCTCCACCAAGTCCATGCCCCTGGTCTGTAGAGTGATGCAAAAAGGGGGGGAATTAGAAGCAGAAACAAGAAATGGACAGAATAACCAGAGCTGAGGCAGCAAGCGGTCAGGTCATTGTTTCTCCTCACCTCTGCTGATTGGAGATACTGGAGCATGAAGTACCACAGCTGTGATGAAGTATCCAGCAACAGGAACTGGAAGCCAGAGGATGTGATGCACGGAGGTTCTCCAGGTTCACTACTAGGAAGAAGAAGAGTAACTCAAGAAAAAATCCTACCCCTTTGGGAAGGTACCTGCATGCCTGCCTCTCCCTGAAACACTTACCTCTTCATCAGGCCAGCTTCAATCAGCAGCTGAGCCAGATCCTGACTAACCGCTGCACTGGGAGAGCCTACCATAAAATGGAGGATGACCTAAATGGAACAATGCGAAGAAAGAGAAGAAAACTGTGATCTCTGCGGAAGTAGGTCCACAAGGGTGTTCGATAAAGTCCATTCACTGTGTGCTACACACCATATGCAAAGTCACTGCAGGCTCTACAAATGGTTGCAATTCCCCTCACGATTCATCATCATGTCTATTGCTTTGATGGGCAGAATTCTAGGACAGACCCAATTGGAGGGATCCTGGCTTGTAATGGCAACTACTCCCAGCTGAAACTATAAAGCAATAGACAACTGCAAATGCTACTAAAAGACCGTGGGATCACATGAGATAAAGGGAGAGTTAGTATGGAATTGAGAAACGTGGATGTCCACCCAAGGGCTGGTGAAAAGGAAACACAATAATATTCCATCATGAATGAATTCAAACAGGAAGTTTCAGGAGTTTAATCCTCCATAGAAGGAAACATACCATTTTAAATACTCTTGATTCCAAGAAAATTTAAAATGCTAAGTACAATATTAACCAAGCCATATCAAAAGATCTTCTTTTTGCATGATTAACCTGGTGTTTTCCCAAAAGGAAGGCTGCTGAATTAAATCCAAAGAAGGAAGGAGAGGAAGAAGCAGTCTTGGTGACTTGACTGGCAAGAGGTAGGAGAACACTGCAACAAAGTCAGTCATTTGAAGATTAATACAGGTAGTTCTCAACTTATCGTCACAATTGGGACCAGAATCCCTGTTGCTAAGCAAGGCGGTTGTTAATTGAGCCACACCCAATTTTTTGACTGTTTTTTTGCTATAGTTAAGCAAATTACTGCAGTTAAGTAAAAATCATGCAGTCATAAAGTTAATCTGGCTTTCCGCCATTGAGTTTGCATGCTGGAAGACAGCTGGGGAGATTGCAAATGGCAATCCTATGATCGTGGGATGCTGCAACAGTTATAAGTGTGAGAGCTGGTCATAAGTCACTTTTTTCAATGCCACTCTAACTTCAATCAGTCACCAAACAAAAGGTTGTATGTCAAGGACTACCTATAAACACATCCATAACAAATCAGGCTACTTAGACAAGACAAAATGCTCACCTCCCACCTTTCTTCTGCATACTTGTCCAAAGATGGGACATCTCGGGCATGCTTATCTGGGCCCAGCTGGCTAGTGTCATCAGACCAGGCCTTACCTCTGTGGACACAGAATTGAAAAGTAAGAAACCCCATTACTATTTATAGGCTGTAACGGTGGTGGTATTCGACCGGTTCTGCCCGGTTCTAGAGAACCGGTAGCGGCGATGAGCAGTGGAGACCGAACTGGTTCTCTTCGCTGCTCTGTGGTTGGCCCACCCACCTGCCCGGGCTCCCATACTCACTTTTATGGCCAGAATTCAAAGCGCAGCTGCTTTGCGTGGCGCAAAATAGCGCCGTGCGGCAGCTGCTGCTGCAGCGACCACCATCGTGCAGGCTTGCAGGAGGCAAGTTAGAATGCCTCTGCGCCTGCGCAAAGTGCGTGTTTGGCGCACGCATGCACGCAAAGTGTGTGCATGTGCGCAAAGCGTGGCCACCAAGCCACGTCCACCGAACCGGTGGCAACTTTATTTGAATACCCCCACTGGGCTGTAACTTAAGGATAGCACTACTAATGTCCTATTCAGGAGTAAGGATTCGAACTGCCAAATTTCAGGCAGCTGGCAGTCAGCAGAAGTAGCTTGCAGCACTGCATTCTAACCACTGCCCTAATGTGGCTCAACATTAGTATATTGCTAATAGCTGGTTTGCTCCCTATCTGTGAAGTGGCAGGATCCCCAAAACGCCCCTTTCAGAGAACTGAAATTACCCTCATCTTCAGCCAGTGCAGTAATTTCTGTGAGCTTCTGCCTTCACTCTCCAACCTTAAGAATCTGGATGGCCTTTACTCACCCTCCCAAGAGAGCAATGCGCAGGTTTTCTTTGAAGATGGGGTTCAAGACGATCCCTTCGAGGCCTCCTGGGAGCAACTGTGTGTGCCAAAGGCGCAACCCCAGCAGGATATCCGAGCTTTCCTCTTGTTCCCTGAAACACCAGAGCCCATCAGGAAATGTACCTCCTTGATTAAGGCAGTTACCGTAGTTAGTTAAGTTTAAGACAACTAAGAGTGATTATGGTAGTTCTTTAATCAAGGTAGTTCCTTAATCAAGGAGAAAGCAACACTCCCACCAACACTGACAGGGCAAGCCACTGTATATAAACAGAGAGTAAATCCCACTCCTTTTTAGCACTGATGGTATTACCTAGTTGGGTAAGGAAATGTCTGCAAGAAAACAAACAAGCGCAGAGAGCACCAAGAACTCCACAGGTCACCCTCACCTACAAATATTATTTTCTATTATGTTGCTACTGTTGTGGCTTTTGAGGTTTTTTTTTTCTTATTTTAATCCTAACATGTAAAGTCTCAAGCTGTCATTTGTAATTGAGGCTGTGAACAAGTTTATTAAATAAATGAAAATAAACACGAGTTTTATTTATACCAGCCAGCCATGTCTCTGCTTACGGAATACCTCAATGCAACGTAGACTTTCATTTCAATGTTCATTTGAGCAGTGACCGTATTTTTTTTAATTTTTATTTTAAAAAAATTTGCTAGGCAATCAGGGCTAGAGCTATAAACTTACTTGACATATTCCTTCTTCACCCACAGGGCCACAGCTGCCTGACGAAGAGGCTGTTCCAAGAAAAGCATCCGCATGACATAATTTTTGGCTAACCCAGGCAGTTCCCTGAGAAGGGAAGAATGTAAGATCAGGGTCACACACACAAGATATGGGTTGTTGTTTTTTTTTCCTAGCCAGGCATGGTCTGCCAAAGTCTGCGTCAGCTGCCACTTTAATGCTTGCTTCCACTTGAGCTACGGTGACATACAAAAATATCCTTTCTAAAGCTGACTGCTCATATATATGTGTGTGTTTGTGTTTGTGTGTGTGTAGAGGTAATGGGAATTAGCTAAGGGAGGGAGTAGTTGAACTTAGGGATTTTGGCAAGCGATGCTCAGTTCTGGCTATGCACTACTGCAATGCACTTTTCTTCTAAGAAAACCATACTTTCCTCAACAAATGGAGCCAAGGGTCATTTCTATTTAGAGCAGGGTGGGTGGGTTCAAACTTGATTTCATTGAGGGCCGCATCAGGGTTGTGTTTCATCTTGGGGGCAGGGAGTGGTGGTTGGGGGGGGGCGTGGCCAAGGTGGGTGTGGCCAACTTGATGTCACTCGTCAAGGCTCCGTTTTCAACCGTGACCGCATCCTGCAGCCCTCTACCAGCGAAAATGGAGCATTCAGCCTCCCCGGGTCTCCATTTTCACTGGCAGAGGGCTGCAGGAGGCCACTGTGGCCAAAAACGGAGCCTGGGCAGGCCTTGTGCTGCCTCCCTGAGCTTCATTTTTGCTGGCCGAGGCACCACAGGCCGGTCCTTCACTGTTTTCAGGGTGGCCCTGTGGGCCGGATCCAGACCCCGGGCCTTGAGTTTGATACCCCTGATTTAGAGGTTTCAATGGTGGCAGGTCTGACAGTCTATTCTGTAGAAAACCCTGGGTCCAGCAGTCTGGAACCAGGAGCAACTATAAAATGTGGTTTCAAATACATGAAGTTAACAGTGGTGGGATTCAATTTTTTTTACTACCGGTTCTGTAGGCCTGGCTTGGTGGGTGTGGCAGGGGAAGGATACTGTAAAATCTCCAGTCAGAGGTGGCATTTGCCGGTTCTCTGAACTACTCAAAATTTCCACTACCGGTTCTCCAGAACTAGTCAGAACCTGCTGAATACTACCTCTGGAGGTTAAAATCTACTTACATTTTTACCCCAATCTGACCCTCAGCTGATACAAGACCTATATTCTAAATATTTCAGGACAGGCGAGATTCTCACTGACCGAAGGACAGCAAGGCAAGTGGCAGGATGATTATACAGCCGATCCAAAATCCCGGGGCTCAGGCCCCGCAGGTATTCATGAAGGTTCTTGCATTTCAGCTGAACTCTCTGGAGTTTCATCACTGACTCCGTCATGACCGCTACCCTTCATTACCGGGACATTTTTCTGCAAAGGCTGCGATAGTTCAAAGACAAAACATCTGGTGAATTCAGTAAAAATAGTATGCTCGCTGTGAACGGAATAAAGCACGAAACCACATTTTTAAAAGGAAAGTCTATGAATTAAAACACACACCGAGAAATCGGTGGTATAATGTTTAGGATCACCTGATAATCCTCCTCTTATAACCATTTGTTTAGTGACTGTTCAGAGTTAAAATGGTATGGAAAAAAGTGACTTGTCACTGGTCCTCACAGTGATGACCACTGCAGCATCCCCATGGTCCCATGATCAAAATTTAGGTGCTTTGAAACCAGCATGTACCGTAATTTTCAGACCATAAGACTCACTTTCCCTCCCCCACCCCCCGCCAAAAAAAAAACTGGGTGGAAATGTTTGTGTGTCTTATAGAGTGAATACAGGCCTGCTTTGGGCTTCCCAAACCCTCTGCACGTCCCATTTTTGCCCTCCCCGGCATCCAGCAAGCACTCTGCAGGCCAAAAACAGGCCCAATTTTGGCCTACCAAACTCTCAGCATGTCCCGTTTTCAGTCTCCCTGATGCCGGAGGCCTCCGGAGACCAAAAATTGGCCCATTTTCGGCCTGCAGAGTGCTTCTGGATGCCGGGGAGGGCATAAACAGGACGTGTGGAGCTAAAAAACTATTTTTTTCTTGCTTTCCTCCTCTAAACCTAGGTGCTTCTTATAGTCCGAAAAGTACGGTATTTATGATGGTTGCAATATCCTGGGGTCATGCAATCATCATTTGCAAACCATTGTCAGCCAGCTTCTGACAAGCAAAGCCAACGAAGGAAACCAGATTTGCTTAATGAATGATTCACTTAACAACTGCAGTAATTCACTTAACAGCTGGGGCAAAAATGCCATAAAATTGGACAGAACTCACTTAACAATCATCTTTCATAGCAATGGAAATTCTGGTTCCAATTTTGGTCGTAAATTGAGGACTACCTGTACAGCAAATTTGACAGGGTGGTAATATGGGGGAATCCATTTGCAACGTCTTGACAGACTTGACTTTTTCTAGGCAAATTTCCCATAAAGAAAATGCCCCGATAAACAGCAAATGTTTTGTTGCCTGAGCGTTCTCCTTCTGGTCTTGCTTCCGGACGCAATATGGCAGGTGAAACTTTCCACCAATGAGGAAAAAGTTTTAATTTTAAAACAGGCAGTCTAGAAAACACAAGCTACAATTTGTAGGCAAAAAATCCCTGCCAATATCTGGTTGCTGCTGTTTTTCCTCTCAGGAAGAGAACGAGAACTGAGGATCTGTTTGCAGATTTTCCTATTCTAAATACCGTGACTTTAGATGCCATCAGTTCACCCATGACTTACCAGTTCAATAATTTGGAGATTGTTTAATTCAGAATTTTTCAAACTAAGCAATATGTGTGGACATCAGCAGTTTTGGGGAATTCTGGGAATAGAAACCGCCACCACATCTTAAAGTTGCCGAGTTTGAAAAAACATTGATCTAATGCGATTTAAAAATTTAATGCCAGAATAGCCCCATGCTTTGAAAATCTATTAAGTTGGCGTCTCTTCAAGATTTGACAGGTTTATTTTATTATTTCTTGTAACAAAAACAATATTTTTTTTTAAAAAGAAAATAAAAAAACTAAAAAAACAAATTAAGGGAAAGAAAAGAAACAAAAACCTCTAATATCTGATCAACTTATATTTATCAATAGCTACTGGAATATCAATAAATTTGCTATTATAGCCTGAACAATATATTACTGTCAGATCACAGATTCTCTGCCATAGAAACACATATTGTTGCATTCTTCAATTAGTGAAAAATGCTGCCTTTTCCAAAACTGATACACCACAATCCTTTCTTCATCTCTTGAATAATGCCAGTTTTCTAATTTCTTAATACAATTCTTTTTGCATCATGCCCTGCCTATGCATGTAGTCCTCAACTTACAGTGAAGTTACAACGGTACTGAAAAAAGAGACTTGTGACCAGTGGTGGTATTCAAATTCTTTTACTACCGGTTCTGTGGGCGTGGCTTGGTGGGCATGGCAGGGGAAGGATACTGCAAAATCCCCATTCCCTCCCCACCCCACTAACCTGCTTTCCAGCTCCGTTCTCCTGTGCAGGGCAACAAAAGAAAACCCAGCCAATCAGCTGGGACTTGGGAGGCAGAGAATAGATGGGGGTGGGGCCAGTCAGAGGTGGTATTTGCCGGTTCTCCGAACTACTCAAAATTTCTGCTACCGCTTCTCCAGAACCTGTCAGAACTGGCTGAATACCACCTCTGCACATGACCTTTTTTCACACTTACAACCTTTGTAGCATCCCGACGGTCACCTGATCAACATTCAAGATGCTTGGCAACTGATTCATATTTATGACGGTGGCAGTGTCCCGGGGTCAGGTCATCCCCAATCTTCTGACAAGCAAAGTCAATGGAGACACCAGAGTCACTGAACAACAGTGTCACTCACTTAACAACTGCGGTGAATCACTTAACAACTGTGGCAAGACAGGTTGTAAAATGGAGCAAAATTCATTTCATAACTGTCACGCTTAGCAATAAAATGTTTGGGCTCAATTGAGGTCATAAGTGGAGGTCTAATTGTACAGCCACAATGGGAGAATGGATAGGTTAATTTCTTCCTAATTAAGTGTTGTAGTTACAGTATGGGAATGTTTAAGATAGATAGATAGATTTATGCATGAATGGATGACAGGTAAGATATATGATTAGATAAAGACTAGACAAAGAACCAGACGTTAGACAATAGGCAAAAAAGGAGACTTCCAGCGGGATGGTGGTGGAATTCTGTATATGAATTCTTGCTAATTGTGCCTACTTGGGTGCATTTTGGGATCATATATTTTTATATATATAGTTTTCTCTTTTTCAATCGGATTGCTGCGTTTTAGGACTGGAGCGGTTTATCAAACATAAATACATTCGGCTTATGATCTTCCTACACTTTCCCAAGCTGGCACAACAAAACGCGGCGCTCCCTTCGCCAGGGTCTCCTCCTCCAAAGACCCCAGGATCATGCCCAGGGCTGGGTGAAGCTCCTCCGGGGCTTTATTCTTAGACAGGGCGGCGCTGCCAGCCCGCCAACCCGCCCCTCCCCGGACCGCAAGGCTCCTCCGGTTTGTCCAACCCGGCTGCTGCCGGGCAGCTTGCATGTTTCGACCCAAAGGACTCACCTTCACCAGGATCGCATCGGGGGCAACAAGGGTCAAGGATCCGCAGCAGTGCCCTCACACCAGCCGGCCCTCCCGGCGAGCAGGAAGCGATCGGCGCAGTCCACCTCTCGGCGTCGGCTCCTTTTCCTGTGTGAGTTGCATGTCGGGAGCGCGGAAAAGAGGCCCGGGTTGCAAGAAGTAAGTCTGGTTTTGAATGGGTCCCGGATCGTGGTTTTGGGGAGGTCTAAATTAGGGGGAGGAGGTTGGGGTGGGGGAAGGAAGGCGTGTAGTGCATTCACAGTTGCAGAGAGGAACGGGACGCGCAAAACTAGTGCAAAACTGGATTCTGGGAATCATAAGAATGTAGCGTTGGGGGATGCGTGAACCTCTTAATAACTGGGCTTCCAAGATGTTGTTGTGCTCGGACGCTACCACCATTGGCTATGTTAGCTAAGGCGCATGGGATTTGGAGTACCGCCCAATTTTCTATTCCTAATCCAATCCCTAATCCGTTCCTTGGGAATTTAATTCCTTTGGCGTACCATTTTTACTCTTGTTCTGCTCCCTGCGTTGCTTATTCAAAAGGGAATAGCAGTGCCTGGGTATGCGCGCGTATTGATAAATATATATATATGCACATAAAATGAATGCCTTGGGATAGTGTGGTCCGAGAACCCCTGGGGGGGGGGGAGTGTCCCCTGACACTCTCAGCGATCTGGAAAATCAAAATGATTTGGCAGCCTAGGTTGAAAAATAATACGATATTAAAGCCTCATCAAATAATCCGGAGAAGTGGTAGTGGCAGCAAATGTGTCAATTTTAAATTTCAATCCGGTCCATATCAATTAACAAATTGATATTGATACAAATAAAAGTCCTCCATAATTTTTAAAAGTGGAAAGGGATCCTGACAGAATAAAATTTAAGAAACACTGTTGTAGGGTGAGAAAGTAATGCATGATAATTCCATATAATTATAGTTACAGCCCTCAGATCATGCAGCTACTGTATTTACTGTGGCTACCTGATATAGAACAATAGATTTTGAAGGGAAGAAAAATAGATATCTCTCTCTCCCTCTCTTTTTCTTCTCTTCCTTTTTCCCTCTCTCACACAACTATTGCAAAGGTGCTTTTCCAAGAGGAAACTGGACTTTCTGGTTTTTCTTCGAAGACATTTCACTTCTCATCCAAGAAGCTTCTTCAGCTCTGACTGGATGGAGGGGAATGGAAGGATTTATACTCCTTGCAGACATTTGCATTCAGACATCATTTGCATTCTTTTTAGAGAGTTGTTGAGGCCACCCAGATGACCAGTGGAACATTTAGTAGAAAGAGATGATACACAGGGTGTGAGTATTTTTCCATTGATGTGGAGAGCCATGGAGATGGTCTTGAGGGAGCTATTCAAAAGTGATTGCAAAATCAAAAAAGGCAGAAGTTTGCCTTAAGCCCTGGGAAAGGAAAAAATATATATTAGGCTGGTTCCACCCCTAACTCTCTAGGAGTATAAGAGGACAGGAAGAGAAAATATCAGTAGACTTGCAAGATTCTGTTCCTAAGTCTTAACTCAATAAAGCTTAGTTTTTAAAAAAATCTTGTAGGGCAGAGGTCTACAAACTTGGCAACTTTAAGACTTGTGGACTTCAACTCCCAGAATTCTCCAGCCAGCATAGCTTAAAATTGCCAAGTTTGGGGACCCTGTTGTAGGGTCTGTTTCCTGATCTGAACCAGTGGCCCCCAACCTTTTGGGTATCTTATATGATTTTTTTGGTATTTATTTCTGTAGGCTCCATCAGCAATGTAAGGGATGGAAAAGTGACTATTGGAAGCATGTGCATTTGGAACCAAAGGGAGAAAAGCGGTGTGATTTTTTTCTACATGTGTGCAAGAGGACTGAGCACACCTACATTCAAACATGCCTTCAGCCCATCTTAATTCTGCTTCCCATCGGAATATGTCCGTTCTTTGCCGCCTGCTCCTCTGGGCAGAGAAGAGGCGCTGGGATGGATTTGGTGGATGGAGGAGGAGTTATTCCCAAGGAAGTAAGCCCGATCTTAATAAGCAAGTGGGGGAAATGGACCATCTAAAAAATAAAGAACAAAGACAAAAGCGGTTGTGGAAGAAGATGGAGGCTATTGAAGCTAAGATGGCTGCTGGGCTCAAGGTAAGACTGCTTCACGGGAACTGATGTTTGGTTATTAATTTGGTCAAAACTAATGGCTTGATTTTAAAAAAAAATCAACATCTCCCTGTCAAGGCTAGGGAGAATTCTGCTTTATTGTTTGTAGAACTTGCCACGATTTTATCACGCTGATGGTATAGTTGTGGCATTCTGGTTACTGGCTGCTACAAATATTGTTTGTCAGCTGTTATTCAGATCCATCTATACTAGACCTACACAGAATCCTTGGTAAATACAAAGATGTAGAGAGAGAACAATAAGCAGCAATACATTTCCCCCAGTAACTTTACAATGTGGGGAATGGCAGGATTCCATCGTCCAGTCTGAGCTGAAGAAGCTTCTTGGATGAAATGTCTTCAAAGAAAAACCAGAAAATTCAGTTGCCTCTTGAAAAAGCACCTTTGGGACAACCCTGACCAGGATGACTGAGAATCTCCATAGACATTTACCTTATCTTTGCTGTCTCTTGGTCCTCTGGGATGTAGCCCCTCCCTCCTGGGGACCCTACCACCTTCTACTGCTGATCTCCAATAGCTCCTATGATCCAGCTTGTTCTATGGTCCATGATTGATGCCACCGTGATCCGAATACATGATGGCCGTGGTGGCAAATCTATGGCACGTGTGCCACAGGTGGCACGCAGAGCCCTCTCTGTGGGCATGCACGACGTCGCCCCAGCTTAGCTAACAGATAATCAGAGTTGGAAGGGACCTTATAGGTCATCTAGCCCAACCCCCCGCCCAAGCGGGAGACCCTACACCTTTTCTGACAAATGGCAGTCCAATCTCTTATTGAAAGTCTCAAGTGATGGCACTCCCACAACTTCCGAGGGCAGCTTCTGTTCCATTAGTTGATTGTTCTCAGCTCTACCATGTGCATGTGCCTTCCGCTAGCCAGATGGTCTTTGGGTCTCTGCCGCGCATGGGGGTGGGTGGGCACAAGCAGGGGTGGGGGCATGCATTGGGGGGCGGGGGGCATGCGAGGGGATGCACATGCACGGGGGCATTTTGGGTATGCGCACGCAAATTGGTCCCTCAGTGCCAAAAAAGTTTGCCCTCACGGCATTATGGGGTGATAAATTTGTGTTGGATTGATGGTTACATTATTTTCAGGATTTTACAATTATGACAAAGACTTAAAAGTGATATTTTATTTTATTATTATTTTATTGGTACTTTAGTGTTTCATTATTTACCATGGGTGATTAAAGACATCACGGTTAACTGCCATGTGTCCTACAGGATTTGGCATTATACAAGCCAAATAAATATAAATACAGATAGTCCTTGACTTACAACGGTTCATTTAGTGACCATTTGAAGTTATAGCAGAACGGAAAAAGTGACTTATGACCATTTTTCATACTTACGACTGTTGCAGCATTCTTGTGGTCATGTGATCAAAATTCAGACCCTTGGCAAGTGACTCATATTTGTGACATTGTGTCAGTGTGTGTGTGTGTGTGTGTGTGTGTGTGTGTGTGTTTGATGTGATCACTTTTTACAACCTTCTGACAAGCAATGTCAGCGGGGAAGCCAGATTCTACTTTACAACCATGTTACTAACTTAACTGCAGTGATTCACTTAACCAGTGTGGCAAGAAAAGTCGTAAAATGGCGCAAGACTCACTTAACAACTGTCTCAGCCACAGAAATTTTGGGCTCAGTTATGGTTCTAAGTCGAAGACTACCTGTAAATAAATAAGAAAAGACTGCTTCCTCTTTTAAAAACTTTTTTTACACCCCCCCCCCTTCCTTTTCACCCTCCTCTTTGAAGGAACCTTCAAATCAAGACAAGACCCTTTCCTCAAAAAACATAGTGGAATATGACATACCAACTATAGCTGGACAGAAAAAAGGTAGGATGGGAAGAGCTTGGTTCAAATGGGCTTCCAGGATTTTCCTTTCTTAAAAATAATAATAATAATAAGTTGTTCAAAAAAAATTTTCTTTGTGGAAAAGGTAAATGGTGGCTAATGTGAAATTCTGGCTTTCTCATGGGCTAGTAAAAGAAAAGGAATAAACAAGAAAGAAATGGAGCTGTGATATAGCCAGGATTGGATCTAATGGTGAGATCCGTTCCACTGTTACTGTTTCCATACATTTGTATTAAATTCCTCTTCGTATGATTGGCTGTCAGAAAGATTATTAGGCAAAGTTGATCAGAAAAATATCAGTTTTCCTGCTCCTATTTTATCCAGTCTAATTTGGAAAAGCAGTTGATTTGATACCCCCATTCTAAACTCATAGTAGTATACAAAAAAAAAAAAGGAAGGAAGAAAAGAAAAGAGAGAGACTAATGTGTCCTTTTTAATGTGCCTTTGTCCCATAGAAAAAATATGCTGGGTGTACCAAGCAAGAGACTCGTAGGCCAATCATGAGATATTTTATCAAATGTTTTTTTCAGAGAAAAGTTTATTTCAAAGATTGTGCATCAAATAAGTAAAGGAACATTTAGAAGAAAATGGCGACCACCCTTAAAACCTGGCGCTCTTCCCACACCTGGAATTAATTTTTTCATTGGTATATCTGTGGGGTCCTGGTCATATCTACATGGTTTATCATTTTGGTTGTTATAGTTCAGGCTGCTTATTTCTCTGTGTTTAATTGTATTTCTAGACTTTGTATTTTATCTAGAGTCTAATAGAGTGGGCAACCGCAACACATTTAATAAATAGATTAACTTAAATTTGAACATTTAATGAAGCTCGTGGCATTAAATTGTCTATGGGGCCTGATTTTTTTAATACACCTATATTTTTAGCATATTTATATGCTCCTCTAGCATATTTTTTGCATGGAGTTATATTGTTAGGGATCTAAGGTTCTGTATACATGTTCTCCAGATCTTTTTATCTTGATCATCATTAATAAGAAATGTCTTTTTTATAACATCTGGAAATTGGGAATTTTAGAATGTTTGTTTCTATATTCTGCGCTCAGTTTTTCTGCACTCATGTAATAAAATTTGGACATGCAGATTGCACAAATGCTTGTTTTTATTATGTTTTTATCTTAATAGTGACTTTTTCCCACAGATACCTCAGCACCTTTGCCCACTTCCTATAGTCCACGTTATGTTGAAGCTGCTTGGTATCCTTGGTGGGTGAAAGAAGGTTTTTTTAAACCAGAATGCCAGGTAAAAATGTTTCTATAAAATTATTAATATTAGACTTTGATATGTCAAGGTCAGTCGAGGACTACCTGTACAAATTTGACTTAAATGAGTTAAGAACGGAGTTTGTTCTTAACCCAGGAATTGTTTGTGTTTCTCTGTGAATAGTATTCTCTGTGGAAAATGCTATGTCAAACTGTTTTCATACTCAGTTTGTAAACAAACAGAGAAGAAGAGTCCTTCCCTCACATTTTTAAGAGTTTCAGATTTTGTAGTACCTCTATAGCAGTGGCGGCCTTTCGGCACCGAGTGCTGAAATGGGAGTGCGCATGCGCAGGAAACCGGCAGAGCAGCTCCTTGACACGCGCGTGGGAGTTCTGGAAACTGGAAGTTTAGCTTCCCGGCGCAGGCATGCATGTCAGCCACTTAGTCTTCCCATTTCTAACGCGCATGCATACATGGAGACCAGCTGGACAATGCATGCATGCGCTCTGGGAAGCTGCTCTTCTGGTTTCAGGCCCTCCCGCGTGCACAAAGACCAGGCTGGCCGGCGCGCATGCACATGCTGGAACCTGGAAAAGCAACGGGCGACGTCTGGCGTGCCTGGAGAGATGGCTCTATGTGCCACTTCTGGCACGTGTGGCATAGGTTCGCCATTACGGCTCTGTAGGATGGTATGGTGGTGAACTCAGACTGATACTAAATCCGGTTCCTCTTTGTGACAGCAACACCTGCCCCACAGGAAGCCAGAAATGTTTTCTATCTCTCTCCCGCCACCTAATGTCACAGGATCCCTTCACCTGGGGCATGCCTTGACTGTGGCTATTGAAGATGCTTTGGTACGATGGTAAGTGTGTTTCTGGAGACTTGGGAAATGGTTATGCAGATCCTGTAGCACAGGGGTGTAGCACAGGTGTTGATTTCATTGAGGGCTGTATCAGGGTGGTGTTTGACCTCAGGGGTGTGGGGGGAATGGTCAGCTCCATGTCACCCATGTTTGGGGCACCTGTGGTGGCCAGTTGCTAAGGCAGGACTTCCCTCAGACTCTCCCTCCCTCTCATTATAACCTTCCTTCCTTCCTTCCTTCCTTCCTTCCTTCCTTCCTTCCTTCCTTCCTTCCTTCCTTCCTTCCTTCCTTCCCTCCCTCCTTCCTTCCTTCCTTCTTTTCTTCTTTTTCTTTTTTTTCCTTCCTTACTCTCTTCCCATCTTCCTTTCTTTTTCTTCCTCTTTCCCTTTCTCCTGTCCTCTCCGTTCTTGGATGCTTAGATGCAAAAGGGGGAAAATTTCTCCTTTTGTTTGTTTTTAGTTTGTTTTGCTAGGCCTCTGCCAGTGAAAACGGGGCCCGGGGTGGGGTGGGGCTGTACGCACTCCCCCTGAGTTCCATTTTTGCTGGCAGAGGGCTGCAGGAGGCCATCACGGCCAAAAACAGAGCCCTCCCAGGCCCCGTTTTCGGCCATGATGGCTCCCAGCAGTCCTCCAACCACCCTGCAGGCCAGATGCAACCCACATGCCTTGAGTTTGATACCCCTGCTCTAGCATTAAGCATTAATAGTGATGGATCCCCACAGCCTTTAAGTTCATTACTGATGCATTTGGTCATGTCATATCCCTGAGAAATAGAGATATCTATAGAAAGACTGACAAAGACAAAAAATGGCACCACTGAGAAATTAAGAGTCATGTGGTTGAATTGCTTCTATTGGCAATGATTTGTCTTCAATTTCAATTTCAATCCATTCCTTAACTTAGTGTTAGGGACAACCCATTCCTTAATTTAGTGTTTTTCAACTTTGCCAAGTTTAAGATAGGTGAACTCCAACTCCCAGAATTCCCCAGCCAGCATGGGAATTCTGGAAAATGAAGTTCACCCGTCTTAAACCTAAGTTTGAGAAATATTGCCTTAGCTGATGGCAGTACTTTTCCCTTCCCGTTCCTCTGCATTTTGGGAATTTCTGTTTGAATCTGAAAACCATCTAAGGACTTGGAACTTTGAAAGAAGAAAGTTGAATTCGAGATTTTTCTTCTTCTTCTTGATGTGATCCAGGAGACGAATGCAAGGCTATCAAGTTCTGTGGCTTCCAGGTTCTGATCATGCTGGAATTGCAACTCAGGTGAGATTTGGGAGTTCAAAGCTGACACTTTTAATCCTGAATAACCATGGATCAGTCTTCTGCTTCCTGTAAGGATTCTAATCCTTTTAGAATTAACTGGAAGGATCCTTGGGATGGAAAAACAGTATGGATGTGAATTAATTTGCATATTTTAACCTGGCATTTTGCCCCAAGAGAAAGACTCCTCATTCTGCCAAAGCGGCTCTGAATCAAATCAGAAAACATAAAAAGAAATCTCAGCACATTTAAACATACAGGTAATCCTAGATTTACAACCATTTGTTTAGTGACTGAAGTTATAACACCACTGCAAAAAGTACCATATGACTGTATTTTTCACACTTATGACAGTTGTGGCATCCCTACAGCCACATGATCAAAATTCGGATGCTTGGCAATTGGCATGTTTTTATGATGGTTACAGGATCCCGGGATTATGTGATCACTTTTTTGCGAGGTTTTGACAAGTAAAGTCAAGCCACTTAATAAATATGTTACTACTACCTTAACAAATGCAGTGATTCACTTAATAACTAGCAAGAAATGTCACAAAATGGAGCAACATTCACTTGCCTTGCTTAGCTATGGGAATTTTTGGGCTCAACTGTAGTTGTAAGTTGAGGACTACCCGTATACCATTTGGATAGATTCTTTGTCTCACTTGTCAGTCTCATGAGTTTTTATGTTCTTTCTTCATCTGACAAGGCTGTGGTAGAAAAAAAGATCTGGAAAGAACGGGGAGTTTTGCGGCAAGATCTCTCACGCGATGAATTTCTCCAAGAAGTTTGGAAGTGGATTGAGGAGTGAGTATTAGAGGTGAAGAGACTGCAATGTTTGGATGGAAAAGTGGGGATGACACATTTTCTGAACTAACAACAGGCTGAGTCTCTTGAAGGTTTAAGAGAGCCCGTTTGGTGTTGTGGTGAAGGTGCTGGCCTAAGAACCAGGAGATTGTGAGTTCTTGTCCCGCCTTAGTCATGAAAGCCAATTCTGTGACTTTGGGCCAGTCGCGTTCTCTCAGCCCAACCGATCTCAGGGTTGTTGTTGTTGTGAGGAAAATAGGAAAAAGGAGTATTGTATATGTTTGCCGCCTGGATAAATAAATAGACCTATTTGCTACTTATTTCAGGAAAAAGTAATGTTTTTTTTAAAAAAATTAACACAAAATTTTAACTCTAGCATTTTTATTTTTTATATACTGCATTATATTATTAAGTTTTATATTTTGAAGTTTTATTCTACCTGCTCAGAGTCCCTCTTTGAGGGGAAGTGGGCAGTTTAGAAATGTGAAATATAAATAAATAATGCTGTGGAAACTCCTTTATGTGCTGTTGGGGGCTGCCTTGGCTACAAAAGGTCAGCGGGGAGTCTATATCTGGCAAGTGGGTAATTCTGTTTTAAGGATAGATTAGATAGGAATGATTTAATGTTCAAGTTAAATAGATGAATAAATTAGTGTTTTTCACCTTGAGTAATTTTAAGGTGTGTGGACTTCATACTGACTGGGGAATTCTGGGAGCTGAAGTCCAGAGCTCTTAAAGTTGCTACGGTTGAAAAATACCAAAATGCTTTGTATTTTTCTTCATATTTCTGACCAAAAAAGATTTATTTTGTCTTTCTGCAATATCAGGAAAGGGAATGAAATATTCAAGCAGCTGAAAGAGATGGGAGCATCTTTGGACTGGGACAGAGCGTGCTTCACTATGGACTCAGTGAGTAGTTGAGATCTTCACAGGCAATTTTTTTTTCCTGTGGGTCAGGATTTCTATATTCTTTCCTCACTTTTAGAAAGCAAACACAGCAAACCCTCGATTTAATAGAGTCCAACTGAGCAGATTTAGTATGCAGCAGGCAAAATTCTATCTGTCCATGGTAAGCTTTGCAGTATATGTAAAATACACCTGCATACAAGTAGCTCGACTTACAACCGTAATGGAGTCTGCCATGAGTTATGATGGTCATAAAGTGAGTCACCTACATGACTGATCCATTGCAGCAGTCGTTAAGCATACATGTTGGTCGTAAAGTGAGTAGCTCCCTCATGAAGTGAATGCTGCAGTTGTTAAGAGAACATGTTCACTATGCATAAATATTTCAAATATGCAGAATATGCAGGAAAATGTTCATGAAACTGAAGCCACAGAGGCTCTGTTAACATCAGTTCTTCTGAAGGGAAGAAGTTAACTTTCCATTTGTAGCTTGGAATGAGACTTTTCCATTTCAGAATTAGTCCTAAGTCCTTTTAATAAGAGTCTTTCTGGTTACAACATTGATTAGGAATCAGTAAGAGGGAATTCAGTTTTTGATTTATGAGGCAAATTAGCCCTTATGATAATGTTTTTCAACCTTAGCAACTTTAAGATGTGGACTTCAATTCCAGAAGTGGCATATTTAGCAAAAGAAACTCCTGGGACATTTTTTTTTTTACCAAGAGTATATAACTTTACTAATAGATCCATATAGGCACAGAAGAAGCAAAGTCTGAGGTTTTCACACAAAAAAATACTAGAGTTACCATAAAATGTCTGTGGAGATTCTCAATCATCCAGGTCATGGTTGTCCCAAAGGTGCATTTTTCAAGAGCCAACTGGACCTTCTTGTTTTCTTGGAAGACATTTTGTTTCTCATCCAAGAAGCTTCTTCAGCAATCTCATTCCCCACCATCCAGTCAGAGCTGAAGAAGCTTCTTGGATGAGAAGTGAAACGTCTTCAAAGAAAAACAAGAAAGTCCAGTTGCCTCTTGAAAAAAAGCACCTTCAGGACAATATAGTTAATTTCTCCTTTTCCCCACTTGAGCTACCCATTGTCCACCATTTTATTTTGGGGAAACAGTCTGCGCCTTTGGAAGGTTCCCATCAGAATGGCCTTGAAGTACCAGGATCTTCTCAGGCTGCAAACGGCTCACATAAATTCCTCATTTTCCTCCCAGCTCCCAATACATTCCAACCCTTCCCCTCCCTTCTTCGTTTTTGTTGTCACCTCTTGTGACTACAGGTGCGTTACGAGTCAGCCTTGACATGAATTCAAGTTGAACTCTACCTGTCTTAAAGTTGCTGAGTTTGAAAAAGATGGGTTTAATTGTAAATTCTCCTCCTCTTGTCCAGTGTTTTTCTCAAGCTGTGACAGAGGCCTTTGTGCAACTTCACGAACAAGGCCTGATATATCGAGACAAGCGCCTGGTAAACTGGTCTTGTGCCCTGCAGTCAGCCATTTCTGACATTGAGGTATGTGGTTGGAGTAGAACCCCAAATAAGCACTTTTGGTCATATTTAGAGACTAGAAACTGATAGATTGTGTCCCTGGCAGGTGGAGAATAGACAGATAGAACGACGGACAAAGCTCTCTGTGCCGGGACTTGAGGACAAAGTGCTGTTTGGAGTATTGGAGACACTTGCTTACAAAGTAGAAGGAGAGGAAAGTGAGTTGGCCTCCCTGAGGCATGATGATAACCTTAAGCATTGCTGAAGGCCACAGGCAAATGCTCAAAATAATGTTTGTGTATTCAGTTTTTTTTATAGTCAGCCATTTCAAAGAAGTAACAAACAATCAGAAAGCAAAAGACTCTTTTAATTTACTTATTTTTCATTCCAATGAACACTTCTCTTTCTTTGATGAAAACAGGCATGGAACTTCTTGTGTCTACCACCCGCCCTGAGACAATGTTTGGTGACGTGGCCGTCGCCATTCACCCAGATGACTCGCGCTATTTGGTAAGGCTGCCCAGTAAAAGGAAGCTTTGGTCCATCAAAAAACCCTGCATGGTGTCATTTAGTGATTTGCCGTGAAATTTTGCCCTGTGATTTTGGAACATATAAAAACATACCAAAAGAGGTTGGGGGAACCATATATAAACTCTGGATTTCAATTGATCCATCCTTACTCTAAACTGGGGGTCTTCAAACTTGACAGCTTTAAGACTTGTGGACGTCAACTCCCAGAATTCCTCCTCCAGACATGTTAGCTCAGGAATTCTGGGAGTTAAACTTCACAAGTCTTAAAGCTGTCAAGTTTGAACACCCTTGCTCTAAAGCAATGTTTTTTTAACCTTGGCAATTTTGTGATGCATGGACTTCTCCCAGAATTCTTCAGCCAGGAAGATGCTGAGGAATTATGGGAGTTGAAGTCCATGCGTCTTAAAAGTTGCCCAGGTTGAGAAACACCACTTTAGGGAGATCCTGAAAAATCAGTGCCCATAATACTGCCCCTTATCAGTTTATAGCCTAAAAAGGGATAAGCCATCTACCCTATTGAGTCCATGGGAAGCCATATTGTCACAAAAGTTTTGCCCATCTGTTTATTTCAGGCAGAACCCCTCCACCCTACACATATATGACCTGAACTGTCTTTCTGGCATGTTTTTGGCAGCACTTGCATGGCAAGAGAGTGTGCCACCCATTCACTGGATGTCTCCTTCCTATCATTATGGATCCAGCAGTGGAGCCGCAGATGGGCACAGGTGAGGAAACACACCTCACTCCCAGCTGGCAGAAGCCAGATGTTGGTGTGGCAAATGCTTGCCTTGAGGGATGCCTTTCAGCTTGTGCTTCACACCATCTTTCAGGGGCTGTGAAGGTCACTCCAGCACACAACCACGTGGACTACATACTGGCCCAGAGGCACAATTTGCCGCTCATTTCAGTTATTGCAGAAAACGGCACGATGACTGCAGAATGTGGAGAATGGGTGCAGGTAAGCCCATTGTTGGAATGCATCATGTTTCTATTATGACTCAAGACAGCTGAATATGTGTTTTGTGGGGGGAGGGGTTTTTTGCCCCTTTTGAAGAGGCAGCCCAACCAGTTGCCATAGTAAAATGGATGCCACTGAATTGGTTTGGACATGGGTGGTTCCTTTTTCAGGGATTGCATCGATTCCTGGCTCGAGAGAAAGTACTAGCTGCTTTGAAGGAGAAAGGGCTCTATCGGGGTGCGAAAGACCATCGCTTAGTCCTTCCTGTTTGCAGGTAATGGGCCCCTGAAATATTTATGTTGGGCTTCCTCCTGTCCCCCTTTGCCTCCCTCCCTTTAGGGTCCATGGGTCAGATTTTGTGGGAGGCTGCCACGAAGTCACAGGCGGTCAGACAGGGTAAACATTTGACAAAAATACATATATATAACATGTCATGTGCTAGCACTGAGTGGTGTGGTGGCCCAGAGGTGGATCTCTTGCCTCACCATCAGGAGGGTGTGAGTTTGATCCTAGGTAGTGGCAGATATTTCTCTCTCTGGGCACTGTTGAGAATATATCTGCTGAATATAACTCCGCATTGGCAACAGGAAGGGCATCCGGACAGTAAACACTCAGCTCCATTCAATTGCTCAGATTCCACCCCACAAGGGATTACGGGGTCGTTAAAAGAAGATGATGATGATGATCATATGCTAGCACTGATGATATTATCTAGTTTGGTAATGACACATCTGCAAGAAAACCACCAAGCTCACAACACCAAGGGCCCCATAGTAACCTTAAATGCACTTTGCAAAGGTCTTCCAATGCCATACTTAGCTTTAATTGTGCCATTCAAGCATCCTTATGTTTATTAACCTTTTAGAAGTTGTATTGATAATGTAGGCTTTTTCCACCTTAACTTTAAAGCAGGGGTCTCCAACCTTGGCCGCTTTAAGCCTGGTGGACTTCAACTCCCAGAATTCCCCAGCCAGCAAAGCTGGCTGGGAATTCTGGGAGTTGAAGTCCACCAGGCTTAAAGCGCCAAGTGGAGACCCCTGCTTTAAAGGTTTAACTCCTTTAGTTCCTAGCTTTTATCATTAACTGTATTCCGATTTCATTTCTAAATTCTTGTAGCTGCCTCACATGCTTATCCAAGTGGAAAAATGGGGCCTAGATAAAATCAAAAGAAACAAACAAGATTGTAAGGGAGCCCTTGGTTTATTTTTGTTTCCTACAGCCGCTCTGGAGATGTGATTGAAATCCTCTTGAAGAACCAGTGGTTTGTCCGAAGTGAATCCATTGCCCAAAGCGCTTTACAGGTAACACTTCAATTCAGGGGAGGGTGAGGAGGGTGTCACTATGGCAACTTTATGACCTGTGGACACCATCTCCCACAATTCCTGAGCCAGTTGTAGCAGTCTCAGGAAATCCGGGAGTTGGGAGTCCACAGGTCATAAAGTTGCCATAGTTACCAGTCCCTGCTCCATTTTTTTTTTTTTTTGGTCCGTTTGAAGAATTGGTGGGCACGTCAATATCTTTTTATTTTGAGAATGAATCTGCAGGCAGTCCTCAAATTATGGAGCCTGCCCATTACCATTGTAAGTCATAATGGTCAGAAAATAGGCTGGCTGCATGACTGACCTGAATTCATGACCATTTTTTTTTTTTTTGCAGCAAACGTGGTAGTTAAATGAACCCATTGTTTGCTATGGCAGTTTTTTTTGCAGAAAATTGCAGTAAGTGTTGGTTTTTGGCAAAGCTGTTGTAACATGGAGTCACGTGACTGTGGGATGCTGCAAACAGCTATAAATGGGGCTGTGTTGCTGAACCCAAAGTGTGATGACGTGAGCACAGGGAGGGGTGACTGTCAGAACTTTGAATCTGAATAAGCCCCCCTTTTCAGGTCGGTTGTGACTTTGAACTTGGTTATAAATTGAGGACTCCCTATAATAAATATTCATACACGGCAGCCATGTTTGTTTTATCTATGGTCTGTTGGAAAATGCCTGTGGCATTTGATTCTAAAGGTTATTTACTATCGTAGCTGTTCTGTCTCACTTGTAGCCACAAAGTGAGAGTCTAAATGTCCCAAAGAAATAGACATGAACAAATAATATCACAAACCACAGTTAATTTTCTCTGTAATCGTCGTTGGCAGCTTTCCCAGAAACTGTCTTCAAGCCAAGATAACGAGCTGCAAGATAATTCAGAAACAGGAGACTTCTTCCAAGCTGTGAAGTAACTAACGAAGTTTGATCCGGACAAGGATCGTTAGCTAACACGCCTCCTTATATTCCTTGAAGGGGCGTGTCAGTCTCTCTAATTAGTCTCTGACTTGACGTTTCTTTTAAAATTGTGCTTGACGTCTCAACCTGCGTCTAGTTCTTGCATCAACCCAACATTCGTCATTTTGGTCATCACTCAAGGACTCTGGTATATTCTGTGGATCAGCTGCTGACACCTGAGGCATGATAGATGTGGAAGGTTCTGGAGAGGATGGCGATTCCGACACTCCCTCATCATCCTGGCTCACGCCTGCATCTCTCATCAAAGCAGGCTCCAACTCCAATGCCAAACCTTCCTCATCACTCGAACCTGTGTCTTCTGATACATCAGACTCAAAGCTCACAGCAGGCTCAAACCTTCCAGTCACAACACATAGCAATGAAGTCCACACATATTTCTAAGCTAAAATAAAACAAATACTGTTATGACTTCTTGTGGCCTTTGATTAAAGGTTTGCTATAGCGGTATATGACGGTGCTAAATTAAAGGTTTGCTATAGAGGTATATGACGGTGTTAAATTGTATGGGTTTGTCATAAACGCATTTATGACGAAAGTAAACAATGGATAGATTCTGTAACAATTCACCTCTCCTGCTTTTCTCCTAAGGCTGTGGAATCTGGATCTTTGAAGCTCATGCCCCAATTTTATGAGAAAAACTGGAGGACTTGGCTCTTGAACATCAAGTAAGATGAGGGAGATCTCCCATGAATGGTTTGCAATTTCTTTTTATTATCCCCTGCTTGGCTGCGTAGGGTTCATGTTTTTGAAGATTGGCTCAGCATTGTAACTTCCGTGTCCGTTGTAGGTGAAAAATGTTCTTTATTAAATAGTTCATTGGCTTAATTTATTCTGTGTTTGGGTCACCCCTGTTCAGTCTTATTGGTGGTAGCATTGCATGGTCTCCTGAGCTGAGCTTTTGCAGATGTTTAGAGATTGCAACTCCAAGGAAATTATACAAAAGAATTATCTTAAGTTTAGGGAAGATCAAGCTAGATGGTCTAACACAGTGGTCGCCAACCAGTGGGCCGGGGACCACTGATGGTCCGTGAGAAAATTTTGGTGGTCCGCAGAGAAATGTTACCCCCAGACCACCTCCCAAAGCAATTTATCCAAGCTGCATGGGAACACAAGGCTTGCGTCGCTTGTATTGCAAACAACGTGAGGTAGTAAGGGGAAAGGGTGGAGCGGGGGGAACTTGCCCCACTCGCCCCACGGACCTCGCCTGGCAACTGAGCTGCTTCTTTCCACTTCTTTCTTCTTCTACTTTTGGCTGCATGCAAGGAAACCAGCAAATGTTTTTCTTTCTCTCCCCCAAACGCCGCCAGAAATGAGTCTTTGGGACCCTGCAAGGCATCCTGCTCCAAGAAGCTGTGCCAGCAAAGGCTCATTTATGGTGGAGTTTGGGGGAGAGAAAGACTTCTGCTGCTTTCCTTGCATGAAGCCAAAAGTCTTTCCCCCCCCCCATCCCGAGAATGGAGCTGGAGACGGTATCCTGCGATCCCAAATAAAGAATGATCGATCGGTAGGAAAACGGGGTGGGGAATTTTCCTGCAGGCTTTTGGGGGGATTTTCCCAGGGTCTCTAGTCCGCGAGATTTAAAATTATGAGTTTGGTGATCCCTGAGGTCCAAAAGGTTGGCGACCCCTGGTCTAACATGATGCAGCAGAGTTTCTTATCTTGTCAAACTCCACATGCTGTCTTTCTGGTGTCCTTGCTAAGTGACTGGTGTATTTCTCGACAACTGTGGTGGGGTCATCAGATTCCAGCCTACCGGGTCATGATTCCTGGGTCACCTGAGCTAGAAGAGGTAAGCATCAACCTTTCTAACTGTAGGAACTATAAATGAATGCTTTTGGGTAGGAGGGAGGGGGAGATGTCTGCTTCTCTGAGCCACCACGCAACTTATATTCCTTTGTGTATGCATTTCAGCAGAAGGAGAGCGATGGGTTATGGGTAGTGGGCAGGACGGAAGCAGAAGCTCGGACGAAAGCAGCTGCCCTGCTGGGAAAATCTGAACAGCAGCTGGAGCTGGTGAGAGGTAAAGCAACAATATAGGAGCTTATAGGTAGTCCTTGACTTACAACAGTTTGTTTAGTGATCGTGCAAAGTTAACAACAGCACCGGAAAAAAGTGACTTATGACCATTTTTCACACTTATGACCGTTGCAGCATCCCTGTGCTCACATGATCAAAATTTTGGATGCTTGGCAACTGGTTCATATTTATTAAAGTTTCAGCAATACCCAGGGTCATGTGATCATCTTCTGTCAAGCAAAGGCAATGGGGATGCTAGATTCATTCAACCACTGTGTTACTAGCTTAACTGCAGTGATTCTAGAAAAAGGCCTGGAGACTAAAACACATGAAGAACAGTTCACAAGAAGAGCGAAGAGAAAAACACAAGAGCAACCAGGATGATTAGGGGACTGGAGGCTAAAACATACAACGAACGGTTGCAGGAACTGGGTTTGGCTAGTCTAGTAAAGAGAAGGACCAGGGGAGACATGATAGCGGTCTTCCAATATTTGAAGGTCTGCTACAGGGAGGAAGGGGTCAAGCTATTTTCTAAAGCCCCTGAAGGCCAGACAAGGAATAATGGAGGGAAACTGAACAAGGAGAGATTTAACCTGGAAACAAGGAGAAACTTTGTGACAGTGAGAACAATCAACCAATGGAACAACTTGCCCTCGGAAGTTGTGGGAGCTTCATCACTTGAGACTTTCAAGAAGAGATTGGACTGCCATTTGTCAGAAATGGTGTAGGGTCTCCCGCTTGGGGGTGGGGTTGGCCTAGATGACCTACAAGGTCCCTTCCAACTCTGATTATCTGTATCTGTATCAGTTGCAGGATTTGGGTTTGACTAGTCTAGAGAAAAGAACAACTGGGGGGATATGATAGCGGTATTCCAGTATTTGAGAGACTGCCACAAAGAAGAGGGGGTCAACTTATTTCCCAAAGCACCAGAAGGCAAGACAAGAAACAAGGGGTGGAAATTAATCAAGGAGGGAAGCAACCTGGAATTGAGCAGAAACTTTCTAACAGTGAGGACAATTAAGCAGTGGAACAGTTTTGCCTTCAGAAGTTGTGGGTGCTTGATCACTGGAGGTTTTTAAGAAGATACTGAACAGTTAGTTGTCTGAAATGGTATAGGATCTGGTTGAGCAGGGAGCTATTCTATTCTATTCTATTCTATTCTATTCTATTCTATTCTATTCTATTCTATTCTATTCTATTCTAATTCTTTCCCTATTCTATTCTATTCTATTCTATTCTATTCTATTCTATTCTATTCCAATTCTTTCCCTATTCTATTCTATTCTATTCTATTCTATTCTATTCTATTCTATTCTATTCTATTCTATTCTAATTCTTTCCCTATTCTATTCTATTCTATTCTATTCTATTCCAATTCTTTCCCTATTCTATTCTATTCTATTCTATTCTATTCTATTCTATTCTATTCTATTCTATTCTATTTCTTTCTTCTATTCTATTCTATTCTATTCTATTCTATTCTATTCTATTCTATTCTATTCTATTCTATTCTATTCTACCTATATTGATAGAATTCTTTATTGGCCAAGTGTGATTGGACACACAAGGAATTTGTCTTGGTGCAAATGCTCTTAGTGTACATAAAAGAAAAGCTACATTCGTCAAGAGTCAAAAATCATAAGGTACAACACTTAATAATAGTCATAGGGTACAATAAGCAATCAAACCATACTAGGAAACAGTCCATATAAATCGTAAGGATACAAGCGACAAAGTTACAATCATACAGTCACAAGTGGGAGGGGATGGGTGATAAAGCGTGATGAGAAGATTAATAGTAATAGTAGTGCAGACTTTGTAAATAGTAAATAACTCTGGCAAGAAAGGTCATAAAATGGGGCAAAACTTACTTAACAGCTGCCTCATTTAGCAACAGAAATTTGGGGGTCAATTATGATCGTAAGTCAGGGACTACCATACCTGTACATTTCTGCGAGGAAAAGAGCCACTTGCGTTCCCAGGAAGACGTTTTAATGAATATTCACAAGAGTGGAATTAAAAGTGCTAGTTTTGACCTTAATGCCCTTTATGGTTGAGCTCCAAAGTACCTCAGGGGCTATATTCTCCAACTGGAAATGATTTATCCAGTATGTTCATCATGGGAAAATGGGGTTTTTTTTTTTTTTTTTTTTTCAAGATTAGGGGAGCTGAAGCAGTTTTTTCTCAGTGGCTCCAATTATATGAATGTCAGGCTTGGCCCCAATATGATGGCCTGTAGAGAACAAGGAAGATGATCTTGATGAACACCTACAGGAGCTGTTTAGGCAAAAAAAAAAAAAAAGTGGGGGAAGGGGGGCTGAAGCATAGTTTAAATCCAGGACAGCCAGATAACATTCAGAAGTGACTTGGACAGATACCTCCCTAATTCACCAAATTATAAGAAGTAGGAGGAAGTACAGCCCAATCTGATTTTTAAGATTTTGCCATTATTGTCGGTCTGAATACTTTTAGTCTTCTTGTTGACTTGATTTCCTAGTCTCGGTCTAGCTGGTGACATGGCCTTCTGAAAAACATTCTACATAAAATTGCTTTGGTGATTTATTTATTGAATCGGTTTATATGATACTGTCTTTATTGGCATTGGCTAGTATCTCACTGTGTGATTTTTCTTTTATGCTATACTATGCGACGGGTATAGTGATATTGATTGTAATTTATTTACCATATGGATTTGTTCCTACTGTTGATGGTTTAATCTGGCGGTGCTGATGTGGTTTAGACTTTTAATGCCTCCATTATTTATATATTCTCCCATAGCTGCTTTCATTAAAACATTTAATTGAATCCTGCCGAGACTTTCTCCCAAGACTTTTGAAGACGGGGAGGCAGTTAGTGATAGCACTTAGGAGAACTGGAAGACTTTTCAGAACTGGTCCCTGTTGCCTTCCTGCAGCTGGATATATTTCTAGGAAACTTTTCCCACAAACATCTGGCTTCACTGAGTCTTTTGGAATCTGAGGGGCTGTGAGATGTTTTTGAAGGAAAAATTTCCATTTGCTTTCCTCTTCTCTATAGATGCTGATGTCTTGGATACTTGGTTCTCCTCCAGCCTTTTCCCTTTTGCTGCTTTGGGCTGGCCCCACAAGGTGAGTAACCTTTGGAGACATAGAGCAGTTGGCTTGCATTGACCATATTTGTGGTAGTCTGGACAGGAAACCAAAGCCATGAGTAGTAACGATATCTTTATTTTAAGGTTCAGTAACAATCTTGCGAAGGGACGCGGTGGCTCATTGGCTAAGATGCTGAGCCTGTCAATTAGAAAGGTCGACAGTTCGGCGGTTCGAATCCCTAGCTGCGTAATGGAGCGAGCTCTCATTCCTTGTCCCAGCTTCTGCCAACCTAGTAGTTCAAAAGCATGTCAAAAATGCAAGTAGAAAAATAGGGACCATCTTTGGTGGGAAGGTAACAGTGTTCCGTGCGCCTTCGGCGTTTAGTCATGCCGGCCACATGACCACGGAGACGTCTTTGGACAGTGCTGGCTCTTCGGCTTTAAAATGGAGATGAGCAGCGCCCCCTAGAACCAGAAACGACTAGCACGTATGTGCGAGGGGAACCTTTACCTTTAACAATCTTGCAAGCCTTCTGTGATGACCCGGGGCGTGGCACAAAAATAACAAAAGTCACAAAAGTAGATAAATTCCTTTTAATGCCTCCAATGTCAAGTTATCCTTGGGTGGAGATCAAACTCTTTCAAAAACAGTCTACAAAGGGAAGAAATGCAGTCCGAACTCAAAGTACAGATAAATTAGAAATAAAAAAAACAACAACACAAACCACGCTGAAGAAAATTAACACAACAGGCCAGGATAATAAATTGTAGACTTCCAAAAGATAACAAAGCACGCATAGATGGGAGAACGCCAAAACCGAGATAAACCTCGACAAAGATAATGCACGCTTTGCTTTCAGCAAGGTGCTGTTTGCAAATGCCCTTCTTATATCCTGTTCTCCCAGCTGCAACGAATGAAGGGGATCAGTGCCCTTTTCTCTCCCGTAAGCCACGTTGCTCCCTTCTCCGTTCCTCCCTGCGTGCCCTAGGATGAAGAGGGGGTGGCCCTCTGAATGCCCAGCCGGACTGTGCCCTTCCCCCATTTCTTCCACAGCTACCGGAGCCACACTCACACTCCCTGTCAGCTGCTCAATCTCCCCCTCAGAATCAGACTCCAACAAGGGCATGTCACCTTCTCCCCCACTTTGTCTTTGCTTTCCAGAGAACTAAAGAGGGTCCCTTCTGAGACGCTTTGTCCACCCCCATTCATTCTGTGGGCTGAGATGTCTCTTATGTGACCAAGTTATTGCTTTTGCTCCTGTCTCCCAAAGTTACTCTCGTTAGACTACATCCAGCTCTCCTATATCTAGGTATATTTGTTGTGGCCTTTCGGCCGCCAGCCCCTCCAGCAGTCAAATCAGAGGAGGAGGAGGCGTGGGATTTAGGACAGGGGTGAGATGCTGCCGGTTTAACAACCAGTTCGGTAATCACACGTTCGCGCCTAATGCATGCTGTGCAGGCATCAACACAATACAAAAGTCCTTACCTACTATGTTACTTTGGGGGAGTAACAGCTGAGGAGCGGCAATCCACTCTTCCGCACTCATCAGCTGGGACGATAAAGGTTAGTACAGCGCAGGGTGAGTGGATGGGCCCACATGATCCTCACAGAGAACAGTTTGGGAGATGGCTGATCTTTGGAGCAAGGGGTTCGCCCGAACCAGCCCGAACTGGCAGAATCCCACCCCCGGAGTCAGGATTAGCATCAGGGCAACCCGAGAGCTCCGAGGGGTAAGAGGGAATGGAGCTGGGAGAGAGAGAAAGAGGCGGAGCCTGGGCCGTCCGTCAGCCCTCAGATGGAGAGTCAACAGCCCCCAGGTCTGGAGGTGGCTGATGAGGAAGAGGAGAAACAGCTGGGTCCAGTGCCTGATGCCTGACTGTGCAGAAGGTAGAGGAGAGGAGAGCAGTGGAAATCCATGGGCCGGTCCTTGGGAAGGAAGAGCCACCGCTGCCAATGAAGCCCCACCTTAGCTCTGGGGATAAAAGGCAGGGGGGCGGAGATGAATAGCTGTGGCAGACAACTATTCATCTTCCGGCCAGACCGACTAGTTAGCCTGCGTCAGGAGAGAAACTTTTTGCCGGGTCTGCCGGCACTCCTGATAAAGGAATCTTTGAGTTAACTTCGGAGGGTTTGTTGTGTTTGGGAAGCTGGGTCGGAACAATAGTTGCAGCTCAACTCTCATCATCCCTGACTCTTTTATTCAGGCTCACTGGAAACCATACATGCAAATCAAACGTTCTTATCAGAAAGGCTGTCGGCCTTTCTGGATGGAATGTGTGAATTGCAATCCACAATCCAGGATAAGCCTGTTTTGGCAGCAACGTGTTCTGCTACTTGACCATTTCTGATATGCGCTGTCCAGAAATGATAGAGAGTGAGAACATTTGAAGTGGGTGGCATTTTGGCACTTGATTGCTTTCCCCGTGAAAATTGTCACAGTAGAAAAAAAGAGCATGTTTTAAAAACTTTGGTAGACAAGGATTTTGCAGCTTTCGACCCAACCTGGCCCCCTCCAGATCTGATGGGACTGGAGCAGCCAAGAGACCTTTCCCACATAAACTCCACCCCCAAGTCTGTCCTCATTGTCTTCAGAATCAAGCCAAGAGTTGGGTTGCTGGTCTTTCCATTTCACACTTTGGGCATGGAGATATAGGCTTGATTCACCCATCACGGAAAACCGTGAGTTCGTTTAGCTATGGTTTAATGACGGAGCCAGAGATGGTTGGGATGATCAAAAATGTGAAGGCATCATCCGTGACTTGCAAGCCACAGGGCCTCTTTCCAGGGGTGGGATTCACAAGTTCCCACCCCCGGTTCTGTGGGCATGGCTTGGTGGGCGTGGCTGCAGGAGTGGGATCGCGCGACTCATGCGGCTTGTGCAATTGCACACGCATGCGGCAAACACGCACTTTGTGCGCATGTTAAAACAGTAAAAACTAAGCTATTGCGCCTCAGCTGTTTAGCACAGCAATCTGCTCTGCCACGCCCAACAGCTGAGAGGTTTAAAAAGGACCCAGGGGCAGGTGGGTGGGCCCAACTGCAGAGCATTAGAGAGGCTTGGAGCGAACTGATTCTCTGCCAGCTGATCTTCGGCGCTACCGGTACGCCAGAACTGGGCTGAACCAGTAGAATACCATCACTGGCTCTTTCCACCCTCATATGTTAAAATGATACAAAAACTATGTTCTGGTTTAGAATATTCTTTTTTTATTAAAATAAAAGTGTTTTTATTTCCATCTACATGTACACAACAATACATTAACTGTGTGGCATCAATATATCATACATTTTAGTATAAGCAAGCTCTTAATATCCACATTCATATTAAGTCAAAATCCTTCCTTGCTTATTTTCAACATTTCAATACTTTCCCCTAATGCCAACCACCATATCAGTTAGACATACCTAATAATTTCATTATTCAATTTCCTCCTCAATTTTTTTTAAGTTAAAGAAAAATCTCATTTGGCAAGCAGTATGGTTCCAGGTTTCAATACAATACAAACATGACCATATTTACCTATTAATTTTGTTTGTTCAATTTCATATCACATTAACCTTATTAGTATTAAGTATTAAACTTATCCAATTCCAATTTATATTATAACTTATTTTATTCATTAGAGTATTCTCATACCTTAATTTACAATGTTATTTAAAATTCTCATCTCATTTCTATATGCATCTCCCAAATTATCTTTATCTGTCATATTTGCAATTTTATCAATCCTTAGTTTAATTCAAAATTGTCCCCTCTGATTATTAATTTGAGCCAGCCACCTTCAATCTACCTTGATACCATCTCCCTAATTACTATATAACACATACACGCACGCACACACATATATACTTTTTTTTGTCAGATTCCGCATTACCTTTTCTCAATCACCTTATCAATCATCTATACATTACAAAAATATTAGTCTAATCAATTAATTATAGCAACTGATATTAATTCTTCCATAATAGTTCTCATTTCATCATCTTGGTTTAGAATATTCTGTGGATTAATCATTCCAACCCCTTGGAAAATAACCACTTGTTTTCTTAAAATGTGCTTTATTTTACTGATTATCTGTACCACCTTCTCAAAGCAACTCTGGAAAAACATGCAGTGTAAAATAATGTAAAACAAACCCCTAAATAACACCCTGCAGCTTGCCATAAAAACCAACAGCCCAGTCAGCCCCAATATAAAAACAACAGCAAGATGTAACTCTATGGCCGCCCATTTATTCCCTGCTTATGTATCCAGAGTGCGCTAAACAAGAAACGTCTTTTTTCTCCAGTCTGGATTTCTAGGAGTGGGTGGGCCAATTGTATGGGTGGGCTTCATAAGTTTCACAGCAGTGGGGCCATCACCCCAAAGTCCTCCTGGGTTCACTCTTTTTATCTCTTGTGAACATGGGACCTTCTGCAGACCCTCTCTAGATGATTTCCCAAAATGGACAGTGAATAAGGTGTTCCCTCATGGTGACGGTGATCTCAGAGATGGTGATCTCTGTTTCCCTCAGACAGAAGACCTCCAGCAATTCTTTCCCAACAACCTTTTGGAGACTGGGAGTGATCTTCTGTTCTTTTGGGTCGCCCGGATGGTGATGCTGGGAAAACAGCTAACCGGAGAACTGCCTTTCTCTCAGGTGAGGGCTGGAGGCCAGGTATCCTTGCCTTTTGGAGCTCTCGGGCTTCAGGGATCTGAGGGCACAGTAGGAATACCCAACAGAGAGACAGGAGCCAAAGAATCCATTTAATACTGAGAAATTTTGTTTAGTCTTAGCAATAGCAATTAGACTTGTATGCCTCTTTATAGTGCTTTACAGCCCACTCTAAGTGGTTTACAGAGTCAGCCAATTGCCCCCAACAATTTGGGTCCCATTTTACCCACCTCAGAAGGATGGAAGGCTGAGTCAACCTTGAGTCTGGTGTGAGTCGAACTGCCAAATTGCTGGCTGTCAGCAGAAGTAGCCTGCAATACTGCACTCTAACCACTGCGCCATCACAGCTCTTAGCTAGGTTCTCGTTAGTTACTGCTGTGTTCTCCTTCAGTCTGCATTTTCCATGTTGAATTCCATTTCTTAATTTTTCTGTCATCCTGAAATCGCTCCTGTTTGGGTTGTTACGTCGATTGTCACACTGAATTCAGCTTAAGTTGTTATTTAGACAGTCCTTGGTTTATTACCGGTCGCATAGTAACTGTTTGAACTTTGAAGGCCCTCTTCATGATCACGTGACCGAACTTTAGACACTTGGCAACATGGCTGCATTTACATGTGCAGCATCCTGTAATTACATGACTGCAGTTTATGATCCTTTTGCCAAAAATAGCACTCCTGGTTTTTAGCAAAACTCTGCACATCACAAACCACTTGGCTGGTTTTTAAAAAAAATGACAGTGGTGTTTGCATAAAAACCATAGCATCTGCTTTACGACCACCACATTCACTTGGCTGCTCAAAAAAAATATATCATAAAATCAGGTTAAAATAAAAACTGTTTTGTGACTGTTGAAACAATATGAGCATAACGGGCTGACTCCATCACGGTCATATTTCGAGGATTACCTGTGTTGTACTTTGTCACTCTGGATTATAACTAGGGAACTATCATGACCTTTAATTGTCTTCCCAGTTCTATGGTGTAAATTAGAAATAAACAATTTTGTGCTCCTCAGTTTGATTGCACTCCATCAGCTACAGCCAAAGTCAGTGAAGAAGTGTAGAAACCATAACCTAAAATAGGGAACATCTTGTTTACCGCTGTTTTTGTTGAAGAACCATAATACATCTACTACAGGATAGACACAGTTTAGTTGGGACTTTATCTAGAATGTAGCTAATGACCAGGAATCATAATTATACAAATTATTTGGAGAAAATCTTGTTCCTTTCTACTGAATCAAGTACTCCCGCACTCCTCGAGTAGAGGATGTGATCTTAAGTTGCAGGATGACAGTTCTTCCTTGTATGTCAGAAGGATATTTTTAAACTATTTGTTCATCAGTGCAATCGATTAGGTAGAGAGCTGATGGACCTCTCTCTAAGATGTCCTTGATATACAGAAGACACATAGCCATTGATTAGAGAAGCCTGAACTTGGATGGAACAGAAGGTAGGACGTGGTCACCTAACCAAGCTTGGTTACCTCTCAGTTCTAGGATTTTACAAATTCTGTGTCTGAGGAAAAAAATAATCCAAGGTGAAGATTTTGAGTAGAGTTTTGTGCTCCATCCTGTCTTATTTCTCTCTGCTTCAGGTGTTCCTTCACTCCTTAATCCATGATGCTCATGGCAGGAAAATGAGCAAATCTCTTGGGAATGTTATTGACCCCTTGGATGTTATTCATGGGGCCTCTTTGCAGGTATTTTTTTTTTTTTTTTGCTTTTGGGGACATTTAAGAGTTTTCTTAATAGCCTTTCCTTTGAGTTTTAAAAAAATCCTTCCAACTGGGCTTATTTCTACAACAACGGATGTAGGATTATAGCCCGGAAACCCAGAACCTTCTTAAAGAAGGGAATAAGGAATTGGTAGATGAACAGGGGGAATTAAAAACACTGGATAAACTAAAAGAACAAGGGATAATATTAGACTGGTGGGTATATTTGCAAATTCAAACTAAATTTAAGAAAGATGTAAAGGAGCTAGGGATAGATAAAGACTTACAAAAATTGGACCAAATCTTGATAGGCAAGGATATAAAATTTATAACACGAACATATAAATTATTTACTGGAGGTAGAACTAGAGGAGGAAATTGTTAAACCAATGATTGCCTGGGCGAGAAATGTGGGTCAAAATATAAATTTGGATGAGTGGGAAAAGACTTGGACCAAGAACTAGAAGCTGACTTTGTCAACGGCATTCAAAGAAAATCAATATAAAATGTTTTGTAGATGGCACTTAGCACTGGCACGACTGGCAAAAATGTATCCAACCTTGAAATCAGAATGCTGGAAGTGCAAACGAAAGGAACGGTTTTCCATATGTGGTGGCAATGTATAGGGGTCAAAAAATACTGGAAGAAAATACAGAGATGGCTTTTTGAGATTACAAAATATAAATTGAATTTGGAACCCGAAATGTTTTTATTAGGTATGATCAAAGGGAATTTGAGTAAAGATAAAAGATACCTTATTGTACACATCTTAACTGCAGCAAGAATCACATTAGCACAAAATTGGAAGAGTGATAAAATACCACCAGATGAAGTTTTGATTCAAAAAATAATATACTGTGCTGAACTAGATAAATTCAGTATGGAACTGAAAGGCAAAGAGGATCGAGAATACCATGCGACATGGGAGAAGTGGTACGAATGGGTGAAGGATAAGGATAAAAATAATGTATAGTCACAAAATAAGAAACATGTATGTATAATGACACAATAATTGTTAATGGAAATGAGATTTTTGTATTTTTTGTTTTTAAAGAATAAAAATTTAAAAAAAAGGAATGCATCATCTTAAAGTACCTTTAAAGCAGGGGTGGGATTCTGCCAGTTCTCACCAATTCGCTAGAACTGGTTGTTAACATTCTAAGCAGTTTGGAGAAACGGTTGTTAGAAGAAATTACTGGCCTAATCCTGTAAGGAAGGCAGGAAGGAAACATTCTGGTGTTGCTTACAGAAACTGCCTCTCCGCTAACCCTTATTACATTCTTGGCAGGACTAGACTTCCTGTCTCTGGAGCTTCTCTGGAGTTTTTTTTCCTCCTTTGCTGGTACTTTGCTTGTGTGGAGTGACCATTCAAAGTTACAATGGCACTGAAAAAAAGTGACTTATGACCATTTTTCACACTTACGACTTTTGCAGAATCCCCACAGTCATGAGAGGCCAGGCGAGGAGATGCGTGCCTCGATGTGAGTGATATTGAGTTGGCCACACCCAGCCAATAACATGACCACCAAGCCACACCCACCAACTAAGCCATGCCCACAGAACTAGTTGTCAAAAATTTTGAATCCCACCCCTGCTTTAAAGTACTCTGGGGGCTTATAAATGTACGTGGGGGCTTATATCAAGAAAAACACGAGAAAAGTGCTGCCAGAGTTTGGGTCTATGATTTTGGGGAAAGGTTTTGGGTAGGCTGTAAAAATGGGTTTGGGTTGCATGGAGGTGGCTTCCCATCAGTCACTAGCTGCTTCTATTCCTGTCTCAGGTCCTACAGCAGAAACTAAAAGATAGCAATTTGAGTCCACAAGAGCTTGTCATTGGTTCAGAAGGCCTGGTAAGCCCTTTTCCTTTTTGTCACTCCCACCCCTCTTTATTCCCATGGCCGTTGTGATCTCACTGCTCCCCTCTCTGCTCCTTTTCAGCTTCAGAATTTTCCTCAAGGAATTGCTGAAAGTGGCTCTGATGCCCTAAGGTTTGCTCTCTGCCGTTACGATGCCCACGGTGAGAAATTCAGTCCATCAGTCTTTCAGCTGAACTGTTGCTGGCCCTTTAAGAACTCCTAACAAGAACAAAAAATCAACAATTTATTATTGACCATTGGTCAAACTCTCGGTAGTTGGGCAACCAAGGAGGCTAGAATGATACAGATTTTGGAAAAGTCTCTTTCATGTTGGTCTGGTTGAAAATATAATCTTGAAAATTGTAAGGGTCAAGTCCCATTGAGACTTACATTAAATTAATTAAGGTGACCCTTCTTTCCTTCCTTCCTTCCTTCCTTCCTTCCTTCCTTCCTTCCTTCCTTCCTTCCTTCCTTCCTTCCTTCCTTCCTTCCTTCCTTCCTTCCTTCCTTCCCTCCCTCCCTCCCTCCCTCCCTCCCTCCCTCCCTGGCAGAAAAAGTCCATATATCTTAAAATTTCCAAGGCTGTGAAGCACTGCTTTAACTATTATACCAAGCTGATTTTCTTGCAACAAAGAACATCCTGTTTATTTATTTAGATTTAAAAGAGATATGGAAAAAGTCAGAAGAATTAGGAAATCTGGGTTGTCAGGAGAGATATGGGAGGAATCAATAGGCACCATGTAGTTAGTGCGGACTTTATGACATAATACAACTACTGGTTGTATAAATTATTGACAATGTCTATCATCAGTGTGCTCGAAAATTCAGACTCTTTTTAATTTATATCCTAACAGGAACCAGTATTAATCTAGATATGGCAGCCATGGAAAAAGCCTCCCATTTCTGTAACAAGGTGTGGAATGCCCTAAAGTTTACTTCTGCAGCCTTGGGACAAGAGTTTGCCCCGCTGGATCCAGAGCAGGTAACTGGGAGTGAGAACTATGATGAGATTGTGGGAAGATGTTTGAAAGTGGCACTGTCTTTTATTGTGTGGGATGAAAGCTTTGTTGAGACATTGGTGATCCCTGTATCCAATTTAGGTAATATTTCTAATCTTGGGTGCCCAGGTGGTGTTGAAGTTCATTGGATGTAGTCTATCTTTGGTCAAGAAGTAAGGAGAGGCATAGATAAATAAACTTCAAGTCCCCAAATATTTTTTTTTTAAACCAAATTTTATTAATTTTTAAAGACATACAAAACAAAGATACACAAAAACACAAAACATAAAAACATAAAAAATCTCTTTTCTGAAAGTTGCTTAGTCCCGGGTTATAACTCTTGGCACAGACACAAATTCAAATTCATATTCATTTTACATACCATTTCATATCTTATTAACATTTTCAATTTTCTATATAACTTCTCCTCACTTTTAAATTTTCTCAATTTTATTTTATTTATCTCCTCTCAATTCGAATCATAATATTTATTATTCTTTGTCTGTTCTATTTCCAACCATCCATTTATTTTTCTTCTTTAAAAAAGAAGAAAAACTTCTCCTGTACACTAAATGGAGTATGATGCCTTTATCTCCTTCCCCTATATTTATAATACTTAATATAAAACACATAACTTACATTGGGATTCTGTCTGGTACATTCTAAAATTATACTATATTATCAAAAATAATACAAATCTATTCATTAATATTGATATTCATTTATATCTTAAACATCTAACACATTACTTTTCAGTTAAATCACATACTTTTATGGGAGCACCTATTTTCCATAATTATTCCCCCCCCACCTCACATATTATAGCTCTTTATTTCATTACGATGTTCCTCCTTCTTCTACTTCAAATCTCTCATTTCACAAAAAATTTCGCTAATATACCATAATCTAATCATTAATATTAACAATCATTTTTATCTTAAACATTTTATCCATTTCAATTAAATATCATGCCTTTGTGGGAACACTTATGCTTTCCAAAAATTATTACCCCCCCCACATCACATGTCTTAAATCATATTTCATTACAGTTCTCCCTTTTTCTTAACAAAAATTTCACTAGTTTATATTAAATATTTTATCACATTTTAAATTACATATTATTTCCAATTTTCTATGGTTATTTCTAAATACAAATATAAAAAAGGCAATCTTATGTACCTTTCTAGAATCCCAATTTCAATAAGATTTATCCATTATCTGGAAAAAACTTTTGCTTCTTCACATCTTGCTCCCCACCATTAAGGCTTCTCATCCCTTCCTTTCTCCCTTGCTTCTTCTTCTCTTTGTCCTCTTTAACCCTTGTCTCTCCACCTCCCTTTTCTTCTGTTTTCCCTCTTTCTGTTGTCTCTAACATAATGTCCCTTTTTCACCTTATTCTTCTCTTTTGGGGTTGTTTTTCCAGATCTTAAAGTCTTCTTTTCCTTTTCCTTTTTCTTTTTCCCTTCTCCAACCAAGGTTATTTGTTCATCAAAGATGGCTTCTTCTTTGTCCCCATCATCCTGTTGCTCATTCTGCTTCACATAAGTATAAACCGCCATTTCTAAAAATTGAAAAAGAGTGCCAAAAACATCTTTCCTTCTTGCTTTTCTCTTTCATATTTTTGATATGCAAGTTTCAGTCCATCCACAAATGATGCCATTGTGTAGAGAAAAAGTTTTCCAAACAACCACCCAGATGTTTTTAATCAAAAATAATTCTCAAAAGTTCCAAAATCACCAAACAATCCAAACAGGCTGTTTCTTTTAAATACCTTCTTCTTCTTCACTTTCTCTTTCTGGAGTTAAAGTTTAATCACAAAGTTCTCTTTCTAAATATATTTTTTAGAAGTCTTATTGATGTTTAGTAACTCTTTAAAGTTCTAGGCAATCTTCTCCTTATTTTCAAATTTTGCTCCAATTTTTTCCCCCCCTCTCCCTTCCCACTCACAGCCAGAAGAGTTTTTTCCATCCGCTATCACGTTAGGAAGGAGAGTGGAACAAAAAAACAAACTTTCCCTTTTAGAATATTTGCAGCTTGTTACTCTCACTGGAAACAATATATACTTAGCAGCCTTCAAGGTTCCAGGTCCCTTTCTTTTGTCTTGTCCCGGTTGAAAGCAACTTTCACAATTCTTCAAACTTTCTCCCTCCTGCACCTGCTTGTCCGGCTGCAGATTTCTTCGTGGCGGCCATTGCTGACCGCCGTTCCTCAGCCTCGGGAAAAGGGGTTTTTGCCGGCTGGGGGGAGGGTCTGCTGCAACGCCCCAAACCCTTTCCGGCTCCCCCTGTCTTCAGCTGCCTCTATGGGGCAGCTATATCCCCAGATCCAAACGGATCGGGGAACCTTGGCGGCGAACGCAGCAGGATCTGCGCGGTGTCGCGAATCCCTGCCGCCACCGAAACCTTGCAAACCGGAAGTCCAAGTCCCCAAATATTATTTTTTTTTAAAACAAGTTTTATTAGAAATTTCAACAACAAACAAATCATTACATATTTAAATCTTTTCCTGTCTTTCTACAAAAATTTCCCCAATATTCTCATAAAACACAAACAAACACAAACAAACATAAAAATCTTTTAGTAAAGTACCTTGGCCCCAGTTTCCTCTCTTTGCATGGGCAGCGCATATCACTCTTCACAATTCTATCTTATTTAATCCATCTTAATTAAATCATTAAATTTATATCTTTTGCCCATTCATTATCCCTCTATCTCTTCTTATAATAAAAGAATTTCTCCTGAAATCACTAATCAGAGTATGATGCCTTTCTATCCTCCCCTAAGTTAGTAAAATTAACATTCAACATAACAAATACCCAATTCGGTTCTGCTTGGTACATTCTATCCACCAAAAATGTTTAAATACATTGTATCCTCCTTTCCTTCAATATTTTATTACATTTTAAAAATCAGTCATTATTAAAAACTTCAACATTTTAATTTCTTATTAAATCTTAAACCATTCTAATTTACTATTTCAAATATAAATGTTACGATACCATCTTCTGTACCTAGCAGAATCTTTCTTACAGAAGTTTATATTTCATCCTTTGTCCCTAAAAAAAATTCCTCTTCTCCCATCCAATTTTAAAACTTTGAGGCTTTTCTCCGCCTTTCCCCTTTCTTTCTTCCCCCACCAAATCTTCCTACCCCCCCTTCTTCTTCTAACCTCTGCCTTGCTGGGATCCCTTCTCTGTTGTGTTCCCTTTTTCTCTTGTTTGCTATCATTATATTTACTTTGCATCATATTTTTCTCTTTCTCAAATGTTTTTTTAGATCTTAAGTCCTTCATTTTCCTTGCTCTCTTCCTTCCTTCTTCCTTAGATAAGTTTTGGGATTCAATAAAGATGGCGTCTTCGTCTTTTCCTTGTTGTTGTTCTTCTGGAACAACTTCTGTTTCCATCTGTTCCATTGTCTGTTGGTAATTGACCAGTGCCATTTCTAGAAATAGAAAAGCTTTTTCCATACCATCTTTTGCAGGCTGCTTTTGTTTGCTCATATTCATCCCTCAGGTCTTCAAAAGGGAAAGCCATTATAAATAAATCTTTTCTTTTCTTTATTCCTCTTTCTTCTTACACCAACCAAATATTCGAGAGAAAGGTAAAACAATCCCAAAATCCACAATCCTCAATAAATCCAAGCAAGCCAAAATTCCCCCTTCCTCTTCCAGGGGTGGTATCAAACAAACAAAAAAAAAGAGTCCAAATCTATATTTTGAAGCCTTATTAAAATTATATTTCTGTCCTCAAATCTTCAAGGCATCTCCTCCAACAAGATCCAAATTTATATATTTCTTTATCCTCTCCCTTCCGGCTTAATTCCGCCGGGAGGGAGTAAATGCTTCCTTTCAGCACCTCAAAATAGCCGCTTTTTTTTCTCTTGTGGAAAAAATCATCAAAAAACCATCTTTTCCAGGAATTAAAATTAGATAAATCTCAAAGCCCTGGGTCGACCAAGAAGAACTTTCACTTTCAATAACTTTCTCTTCTTCCTCCTGCGCATACTTGCTCCGGCTGCCGACTTCTTTGTGGCGGCCATTACGGACCGCCGCTGCACCGTCTCTGGTAAAAGGGGGTTCTGCCGGACCAGGGAGGGGGTCTGCAACACCCCCAGACCCTTCCTCCGGATCCCCTTACCTTCAGCTACCCCTGCAGGGCAGCCTTCCTCCGCACCGTCCGGGTCGGAGCCCCAAAACGGCTGGCGCGGCTTGCAGGGATCGCGCAGCCGCGAATCCCTACCGCCGCGAAGCCGACAAAGGAAACTCCCAAGTCCCCAAATATTGTGGGTCTTCTGAACTTTGGATCCCTTGGCGGTGTGGATAACTATCTCGTATAACAATAACAGAGTTGGAATGGTCCTTGGAGGTCTTCAAGTCCAACCTTTTACTCAAGCAGGAGACCCTATACAATTCCAGACAAGTGGCTGTCCAATCTCTTCTTCAAAGTGATGGGAGCACCCACAACTTGTGAAGGCAAGCCATTGGCACAGTAGTTAAAAATGCTTTACCGCGGGCTACTTCTGCTGACTGCCGGCAGTTCAAGTCTCACCAGGCTCAAGGTTGACTCAGCCTTCCATCCTTCCGAGGTGGGTAAAATGAGGACCCAGATTATTGGGGACATTAGGCTGACTAGACAGAACTGTAAAGCACTTTAAAGCGGTATATAAATCTAAGTGCGTTTGCTATTGCTATTCCACTGGTTAATTGTTTTCACTGTCAGGAAATTTCTCCTTAGTTCTACATTGGTTCTCTTCTTGATTTAATTTCCATTTGTTGCTTGTTGTCCAGCCTTCAAATGCTTTGGAGAATAGGTTGATCCCTTGTCTTCTTTGTGGCATTCCCTCAAATATTGGAACACGGCTATCATGTCACTGCTACTCCTTTTTTTTCATTAGACTAGACATTAATTATTGCACTAAAGTTAACTATTAACTCCTGGCAATTGTTCAGAAGCTGTGTGAGTGGGGACTGTGCTTCTGCTATGATTTACCATATAACCACAACTGAGAAATGACCATATCTAGAGTTGGACAAGACAGTCCAGTCTCAGCATCTACCACCTTTAGCACAACTAGACGGATGGAGAGAAATTATGTGCAAATAGGGGCTGTGCTATAGAAATCTGGAATAAATCATTTTTCCAAGTGTGCAACAGAGGTGGTATTCAGCAGGTTCTGACCAGTTCTGGAGAACCAGTAGGGGAAATTTTGAGTAGTTCGAAGAATCAGCAAATGCCACCTCTGACTGGAGATTTTACAGTATCCTTCCACTGCCAGGTCCACCAAGCCACACCCACAGAACCGGTAGTAAAAAAAATTGAATCCCACCACTGGTGTACAAGATAGTCCTTGACTTAGGACCATAATGGAGCCTGCCCATTATGGTTATCAATTGAGATAGTCATAAGTGTATCATCACGACCCGATTTTATGACTTCTTTATCCAGCAGTCATTAAAGGAATGATCAAGGCCATTAAATGAATCCATGGTCATTAGCGAATGCCGAACAGTTTATGTATTTTTGCCAAAAATCCTAAGTAAAAATGTAAATAGCAGTCACGTGTAAAAAAATAGCACTCACATGACCATGTAGGGCGAGGGGCTGGCAATTGGAACTTCAAAATCAAGTCATAAATACCTTTGGATGGTCTGACATAACTTTGAGCAACCAGTCATAAGTCGAAGACTATATGTAATGATCCCACTTTCAAACTTGTCCTTAAACAGAGGTGTGTTTATGATGATCATACATGTATGATCCTCTCAATTAGAATAGAACAGAACAGAACAGAACAGAACAGAACAGAACAGAACAGAACAGAACAGAACAGAATAGAATAGAATTCTTTATTGGCCAAGTGTGATTGGACGCACAAGGAATTTGTCTCTGGTGCATAATATTGTTACAGGTTTGAACTGAACAGGAACCTTGTGAGTAGGTGAGCTCCTGAACATAGATCCTATAGAGCCAGCCATAACCTCTACCTGACCCCATAGAAATCAAAAATAGAATAGAATAGAGTAGAATTCTTTATTGGCCAAGTGTGATTGGACACACAAGGAACTTGTCTGGGTGCATATGGTCTCAGTGTACATAAAAAAAAGATACATTCCTCAAGATATCTCTATACTTATATGTTCTGTCTCACCTGTGACCACGAGGTGAGAGTCCAAGTTTTCAAAGGAATATAAATAAACAGACAGGACCAGGAACAACAGAGTTAAATTCCTTTGACTGGAGGAATCCTTGACAGTCTTCCAAAAGCTGCCTGCCAAGTCCAATAACAAACAAGACCATAAATCAAGAAGCAAATGCCGCACGGAGAGTTTGTCCAAGCTGCTATCACGAATAAACAAATTGTCCCGAACAGAGATTCAGAGCTAACACGCCCTCTTTTATTTCCTGAGGGGCGTGTCAGTCTCTCAAGTCAGTTCCTGATTTGACCTTTCCTTTTACGTGTCATTTCACGTCAATGTCTACGTCTTTGCCTTGCATCCAACCAGCATTCCTTGGCTTGATCCTCAGCCAAGGATTCCGGCACGCTCTCCTGATTATCTGCCGACACCTGAGGCACAACCAGGGAGGAAGGTCCTGGGGAGGGAGATGATTCCGAAACTTCCAGCAAGGCAGGTTCAACACAAGGCCAAATCCTCCTCTTCCTCATTACTCGAGTCTGTGTCTTCTAACAGAGCAGGCTCAACCCTCCGAGTCACAACACTTATATAAGTACATACTATACTTATGGCCTCTATGCAATCAGTTTTTATCCCACCCAATCTTCCTCTATTTTTCAAGAAAGGATACCTTCATCAATACCACAAAGGCATCATGATTCTGAATTATCTTTCTTTATGCCTTCCAGGTCTTCCCAAGCTTTCCAATGGACCAGTGGATCTTGAGCCGTCTCTACCACACAGCGGAATATTGTGCCCAGCACTTCGAGAACTACAAATTGCATTCTGTGGCCAATGCTATTTCTCTTTTCTGGGTGCAAGATTTTTGCAGTACCTATCTGGTAAACTTACTATTGATTCAGGATTCAACAACTCCCTTGCTGTGGGAGGAGCTTAGTTTGGCGTAGGAAAGAATGCGGGTCGATGTTAAGAAGGAAAAGGCACAGTGAGAGTTCAAGAATTTGGGGGATTTGATTTTTTTCATGCGAGATTCCTCATTGGAAGCCACATGGAGTAAAGGTGGTCCTCCATTTACAACCACAATTGAACCCAACGTTCCTATTGCTAAGTGAGACAGTGGTTCAGTCAGTTTTGCCCCATTTTATGACCTTTACTGTGAAGTGAATCACTGCTGCTGTTAATTAGCAACACAGTTGTTGTATGAATCTGGCTTCCCCATTGACTTTGCTTGTCAGAAGGTTGCAAAAGGAGACTCCGGGACACTGCAACCATCCTAAATATCAACCTGTTGCCAACTGTCTGAATTTTGATCACATGACCTGGGGATGCTGCAATGATTGTAAGTGTGAAAAACGCTCCTAAGCTACTATTTTCAGTGCCATTGTAACTTCAAGCAGTCACTAAACGAAAGGTTGTAAGTTGAGGCCTACCTGTAAATAGGTTATTCTATGTTGGACCGTTTTGGAAGAGTCTGAAAGACCTGGATGTGTTGGATTCCATATGAGCCATGGTGGCGCGGTGGTTAGAGTTTAGTACTGCAGGCTACTTCTGCTGACTGCCGGTGCCTGCAATTTGGCAGTTCAAATCTCACCAGGCTCAAGGTTGACTCAGCCTTCCGTCCTTCCGAGGTGGGTAAAATGAGGACCCAGATTGTTGGGAGCAAATAGGCTGACTCTGTAAACCACTTAGAGAGGGCTGGCAAACACCATGAAGTGGTCTATAAGTCTAAGTGCTACTGCTATTGCTAAAGTGCCCAGAAGGAGTGTCTTATGTTAAAACGGGCTTCTCTAAGGTGATGCCAGTTCCAGGAATTGTGATCTAACTCCTGCAGAGCTTATTGGGTTGCAGACGTTCTGTGCTAAAACCTTTCACGGGCCTGCAGATTTTAGAGCTCCGTCATTAAGGTGTTTGCTCTCTCTTTCCAGGAATCCGTCAAGCCCATCCTGAGGTCTGGGGATCCAGTCCGCCTTTTGTCTACTCAGCAGACTTTGTACAGTTGCGTAGACCTGGCACTACGCCTCCTGTCCCCCTTCATGCCTTTCCTCACTGAGGAGCTGTGGCAGAGGCTTCCCAAGACACACCTGGAGACGTCTCCTAGTATCTGTGTGGCCAGGTACCCGAGCCCTGAACATCTGGTGAGTCCAACTTTCACATGGTAACCTCCATTTCTTGGGGCAAACCTAGTTCTTCCTTGAATAAATTACAGTGAAATCCCTAGAATTTGACAGCATGAAAAAGATACAGATAATCAGAGTTGGAAGGGACCTTGTAGGTCATCTAGTCCAACCCCCCACCCAAGTGGGAGACCCTACACCATTTCTGACAAATGGCAGTCCAATCTCTTCTTGAAAGTCTCAACTGATGGCGCTCCCACAACTTCCGAGGGCAAGCCGTTCCATTGGTTGATTGTTTTCACTGTCAGAAAGTTTCTCCTTATTTCCAGGTTAAATCTCTCCTTGTTCAGTTTCCATCCATTGTTCCTTGTCTGGCCTACAGGAGCTTTAGAAAATAGCTTGACCCCTTCCCTCCCTGTGGCAGCCCCTCAAATATTGGAAGACCGCTATCATGTCTCCCTGATAGATACCGGGTTCGTTCTACCATATGCGATGGACCTGCCCAAAGGCAAATTATCTATCTATCTATCTATCTATCTATCTATCTATCTATCTATCTATCTATCTATCTATCTATCTATAGATGAAAATACATACATGGTTAAACAACATATAGATTTAAAGCCAGAAATATTTCTATTAGATATTTTGCCAGAAAATATATAATAAAGGGAATGTATATTTAATATTACATATTTTGATGGCAGCGAGAATTGTATTTGTGCAACACTGGAAAAATGAGGAAACTCCTTCAGATGAAAAATATAATAAAAAAATATTAGTTTGTGCGGAAATGGACAGATTAACATTAACGATAAAGAACAAAAGAAGACACAATACTTTTTAACTTGGGATTTGTTTTATCAATAGTTAGCTAACAAAGGTAGAAATTAGAAGTTGGAAGAATACTATTATATACAAGTAAAGAATATTATTACTGTTATTCTTATGTGTATGTAAAATGACCCAGACAATACACTGTCTATTAAATACCTACATATGTTAAAGAAAAATGTATAAATAAAAATAAAAGATATCTTTTCAAGAGTGATTTTCTTCCACTTCTAGAGACATTGGTGTAATCCTGAGGAAGAGGCAAACTTTTTGTTAGTGCAGCAAATTATCCAAGTGATACGCTCCATGAAGGCAACTTACCAGCTAACCAAAGCTCGACCAACAGGTGAGTCTGAACTCTCCATTTTCATTCCAAAGCTTATGGATGCATGGACTTCCCTCTAGCAGAGTATTATATGGGTAATACTTCATGGGTAGCACATAATTTTAAATAATAAATAGGGTGTACTCATAGGCCTATAGATTGTAGCACCAGTACCAGCAGATGTGGTTCATTCTGTCAGTTCTGCATTTTCAAGAGATATCTTTAAAGCCACTTCAATCCAAAAGATATTTGAATAGGTACAGGGGTATTTTGTTTTATTCACTTTTCTTGATAGTGCTTCACAGATATCACAATTTTCCACTAGCAAAAACGGTAACAATTAGCTGAAGCTCAAATGATGATTAACATTATTAGCCCTAATTCAAAAATTCATGTGACTCACTTTCTTGTGGTATTTGCTTTTTTGCAATAATCTGGAATGAAACTCACAATATCTCTTGAGTTACACCTGGGTTCGTTGCAAAGGTAGGCAGAAGATCAAGATTTATGTTTATTTGATGAGGAAGGTTTCTCCTTGCAAGCAGGGGTGGGATTCAAATTTTTAACAACCGGTTCTGTGGGCGTGGCTTAGTTGGTGGGCATGGCTTGGTGGTCATGTGACTAGGTGGACGTGACTTGGAGGTCATGTTATTGGCTGGGCGTGGCCAACTCAATATCACTCACATCGAGGCATGCATCTCCTCGCCTGGCCTCTCTTGACTGTGGGGTTGCTGCAACAGTCGTAAGTGTGAAAAATGGTCATAAGTCACTTTTTTCAGTGCCATTGTAACTTTGGTCACTCCACACAAGCAAAGTACAAGCAAAGGAGGGGGGAAAAACTCCAGAGACGTTCCTGAGACAGGAAGTCTAGTCCTGCCAAGAATGTAATAAGGGTTAGTGGAGAGGCAGTTTCTGTAAGCAACACCAGAATGTTTCCTTCCTGCCTTCCTTACAGGATTAGGCCAGCAATTTCTTCTAACAACCGGTTCTCTGAACTGCTTAGAATGTTAACAACTGGTTCTACCGAATAGGTGCGAACTGGTAGAATCCCACCCCTGCTTGCAAGGCTTATTAGATACTTATTTATAGACTTTATAAAATATATCCATGTGCGGGTAATAACAAGATTCCCAATCAAAAGTAGGTTGTTCTCTTCTCTTAGGGTCTTGACTTCTTGAAGGTGGCACATTATACATTAATTTTTTCCTACTTTTCTCCAGTGTATCTGGCTTGCTCAGAAACAGCCCCCTGGGCTGCCTATGAGAAATATCAGGAGCCATTACAGACATTGTCTTTGGCTGGATCTGTGAATCTTCTCCCCAATTCTGAGGAAATAGATCTACCTCTGAACTGCCTGGCTGTGAAAGTCAATGGCCATACTAGCATTTACATGGATCTGCAGGTGGGTTACAATTTAACATATTACTGGATTCAAGATTCAAAGAAAAGATGATTGAAAGCACTGTAGAAAGTTTATGGCCTCTTATCAGGGAACATGTATAGGCCAGAGCGTCATAGATAGATGATGGAAGGATGGAAGGCTAGTCAACTTTGAGCCGCTGAGGATGGATGGATAGAGAGATAGATAGATAGATAGATAGATAGATAGATAGATAGATAGATAGATAGACAGACAGACAGACAGACAGACAGACAGACAGACACCAATAGGTAGGTAGGTAGGTAGGTAGATAGATATGATAGGTATGTATGTATGTGTGTGTGTGTATACATACACATACATACATACACATGGATGGATGACTGATAGACAGACAGACACAGATAAATAGATAGATAGAGAGATAGAGAGATATAGATGATAGGTAGGTAGGTGAATGGATGGATGGATCGATGATAGATAGATAGATGATAGGGACAGAGTGATAGATTGATAGGCATGTAGTTAGACAAAATGGCAGACAGATTGATAGATAGACAGACAGATAATGAGAGAGGGGGGAAGGGAGGGAGAGAGAGAGAGATACCACAGAGAGATAGAAGGACCGTAGATGGAGAATGGATGTTTAGAAGGGGGGATATCTTCCACTTCAGTTTTTTTTCTGATTTTTTTCTCCTCATCCTAGGATTTGGTGGATCCTCACAAAGAACTCCTCAAACTAACATTTCGGCAACAGAAATTAAAGCAACGGCTGGCAAACCTCACAGAGAAACTTCAGAAGCAAAACTCCTTAAAAGCCAAAATGAATCATGAGCAAAAGGTATCAAGAGCTTCATGCTTAGATAAGTTTTGGGATTCAATGAAGATGGCGTCTTCGTCTCTTCCTTGTTGTTCTTCTTCCGTTTCCATCTGTTCCATTGTCTGTTGGTAACTGACCAGCGCCATTTCTAGAAATAAAAAGCTTTTTCCATGCCATCTTTGCAGGCTGCTTTTGTTTGCTCATATTCATCCCTCAGGTCTTCAAAAAGGAAAGCCATTATAAATAAATCTTTTCTTTTCTTTATTCCTCTTACTTCTTACACCAACCAAATATTCCGAGAGAAAGGCAAAACAATCCCAAAATCCACAATCCTCAATAAATCCAAGCAAGCCAAAATTCCCCTTCCTCTTCCAGGGGTGGTATCAAACAAATAAAAAAAAGAATCCAAATCTATATTTTAAAGCCTTATTAAGATTGTATTTCTGTCCTCAAGTCTTCAAGGCATCTCCTCCAACAAGATCCAAATTTATATATTTTCTTTATCCTCTCCCTTCCGGCTTAATTCCGTCGGGAGGAGAGTAAACTTTCCCTTCAGCACCTCAAAATAGCCGCTTTTTTTTCTCTTGTGGAAGAAATCATCAGAAAACCATCTTTTCCAGGAATTAAATTAGATAAATCTCAAAGCCCTGGGTCGACCAAGAAGAACTTTCACTTTCAATAACTTTCTCTTCTTCCTCCTGCGCATACTTGCCCGGCTGTCAACTTCTTTGTGGCGGCCATTGCGGACCGCCGCTGCACCGTCCTGGTAACAGGGGTTCTGCGGCCAGGGAGGGGTCTGCAACACCCCAAACCCTTCCTCCGGATCCCCCTTACCTTCAGCTACCCCTGCAGGGCAGCCTTGCTCCGCACCCGTCCGGTCGGAGCCCCAAAACGGCTAGCGGCAGGGATCGCGCAGCTCGCGAATCCCTACCGCTCATGGCCGACAAACCGAAGAACAACAACAAGGAAAGACGAAGACGCCATCTTTATTGAATCCCAAAACTTATCTAAGGAAGAAGGAAGGAAGAGAGCAAGGAAAATGAAGGACTTAAGATCTAAAAAAACATTTGAGAAAGAGAAAAATATGATGCAAAGTAAATATAATGATAACAAACAAGAGAAAAAGGGAACACAACAGAGAAGGGATCCCAGCAAGGCAGAGGTTAGAAGAAGAAGGGGGTAGGAAGATTTGGTGGGGGAAGAAAGAAAGGGAAAGGCGGAGAAAAGCCTCAAAGCTTTAAAATTGGATGGGAGAAGAGGGATTTTTTTAGAGACAAAGGATGAAATATAATTTTCTGTAAGAAAGATTCTGCTAAGGTACAGAAGATGGTATTGTAACATTTATATTTGAAATAGTAAATTAGAATGGTTTAAGATTTAATAAGAAATTAAAATGTTGAAGTTTTTAATAATGATTGATTTTTAAAATGTAATAAAATATCGAAGGAAAGGAGGATACAATGTATTTAAACATTTTGGTGGATAGAATGTACCAAGCAGAACCAAATTGGGTATTTGTTATGCTGAATGTTAATTTTACTAACTTAGGGGAGGATAGAAAGGCATCATACTCTGATTAGTGATTTCAGGAGAATTTTTTTTATTATAAGAAGAGATAGAGGGATAAATGAATGGGCAAAAGATACAAATTTAATGATTTAATTAAGATGGATTAAATAAGATAGAAATGTGAAGAGTGATATGTGCTATTATTTTAGCCCATGCAAAGAGAGGTAACTGGGGCCAAGGTACTTTACTAAAAGATTTTTTTTATGTTTGTTTGTGTTTGTTTGTGTTTTATGAGAATATTGGGGAAATTATTGTAGAAAGACAGGGAAAGATTTAATATGTAATGATTTGTTTGTTGTTGAAACTTTTAATAAAACTTGTTTTAAAAAAAAAAAAAAAAAAAAGAGCTTCATGCTGAGATTCCTGATTGTTTGGTTCCACTGGCCCAGTTGGCGTTTTGAGAGCGTTGTCATAGAGCTCAAAGAAAACCATGCCACGAGGCTAGCAAGGCATGGCCCACCTACTTACTTGACGCTCTTTTTTCCTCCCCACAGATTTCCTTGCTTCGTTCAGAGCTGGAGCACGTAGAACAAGTGTTTGCCACTTTTCAGAAAATGGCTGAATAGCAGGATGCTCAGCTGACTAAGGAGAACTAGTGGATTTACCCTGTTCCAGGTAGCAGAATTAACTCCAAAGAAGAGGATGCTGAGCGTGAGGGCAGATCCTGGAAGAGTTTAGGCATCACCTTCTACGGTGGGAATTACTCAGGTGTTTGTTGGCACCAGCCCAATTTTAGAAGCATCGGTGATGATGGAGGCTGGAAAAAAAAATTAGAGCCATCATGGTGGCATCTACCATGAAACCTTTTTTTTTTCCAGATGAATGCATTGCTTGGAAATTGTTGGGACAGATTATTTAAACAAGGACATGAATGTCTGAAATGGGTCATGGTTTATTGCTCTAATTCTCTAATAAAGAGGAAATGGGCATTGTATTTTCCCCCTAGGGATAACTTCCTTTCCATTAGCAGGGATGATCACAAGGGTAACATTTTTTGGTCCTTTTGACTACATAGATCAGACGGCTTTGCTTGGCTTGGAGTATAATATTGTTTGGTAGCCTATTAAAATATTTATGTTTTTAAAACACTTATTGTTATACTTTAAAAAAAAAAAAGGTTGGTTCTTCAAGTTTGAGTCTATGGAGATCCTTTGTTGCAGTGGTCCCCAACCACCGGGCCCCGGACCGGTACTGGTCCGTGGATCATTTTGTACCGGGCCGCCTACTTTGCTTGGGCTCCGCCATCTTGTTTCGACGGCGCTTGAGAAAGTGCTTCCGGGTGAGCTTGTCGGTCGTCGGTTGGATGGAAAGCGGCATTTGGGTGCTGAAGGAATCCTCGCGCCTTAGTTTCGTCGAAGAGTGGGCGGCGGCTTCGAACGAAGAGCCGTCCCGATGGCGGTGGAGTCTCGCGTTACTCAGGAGGACATTAAGAAAGAGCCTGAAAAGCCCATCAATCGCGAGAAGGTACAAAGGAGGAGTTGAAGGTGGCAGGGAGAAGCGGGGGACAGCTGGCTGGCCGGTCGCTCGGCCCGCCTTGCCTTGGTCGTGCGTGCTGATGCCGGTACCGGTCCATGGATCATTTTGTGATGCCGGTACCGGGCCGTGGTACAAAAAAGGTTGGAGGCCACTGCTTTGTTGAAGGGCAGAGGAGTTCAGGACCACAGACAGTTCACTCTTCCAGCTGGTCATAAAGCCAAGTTGTAGTTGGAGAGTTGCTCTAATACAGGTAGTCTTTGACTTAAGTGACAGTTTGAAGTTCTGATGGACCTACCTGAGGAGTGCTTACGGCCTGGATTTACGACCTTACGACCTGGATTTCTGGTTGTTGCTGCCCCCTGGCAGTCACATGACCCCGACTAGGTGCTTAGAAGCCATGCCACATTTTCAGCTGTTTCCAGTGTTCCATGGTCACACGACCTCATTTTATGAAAGAAAAAAAAAGAGTGCAAAGTACATCATTATAACTTTATAATCTAGGTGTGTATGTATGACCTGGCTTCAGAAATTTACAGGCCTATGTAATTTTTCCTGTATGTCTTTGTTGCCATCTAGTGGACACCTGGAATGTTATATAGACCAGATCTGGTAATTTTACCAGCAGGCGGCCTGGTTGTCCCAACAAGAAGCAAAAGACAACTGTCAAAAGAACCATTTCTAAATTGCTGGCTTATTTCCATGCAGTCCAATTTGCTGCTACATTAGATTAAAGGTAAAGGTAAAGATTCCCTTTGCACATACGTGCTAGTCTTTTCCGGCTCTAGGGGGCGGTGCTCATCTCCGTTACAAAGCCGAAGAGCCAGCGCTGTCCAAAGACACCTCCGTGGTCATGTGGCCGGCATGACTAAACGCCGAAGGCACACGGAATGCTCTTACCTTCCCACCAAAGGGGTCCCTATTTTTTCTAGTTGCATTTTTTACATGCTTTCAAACTACTAGGTTGGCAGAAGCTGGGTCAAGGAATGGGAGCTCACTCCGTTACGCAGTGCTAGTGATGCGTACTGCCGAACTGCCAAGCTTTCTGATCGACAAGCTCGGTGTCTCAGCTACTGAGCCACTGTGTCATTAGATCTGCTATCTTGTAATTTGTCCTATCCGTGGAGAGCTGCTACATTGATTGTAGAATCAAATCCGGCCATTCCTACTTTTTGTTGGCCTCAAATGCCTTGAGATAATGCAAATAAATCCATCCTGGCTGATTATACGGGACCACTTGGTAATGAATGACTTCATCAAAGGCCACAGTCAAGAAAGCTGCGGTTGCTTTTAAGGATGCCCGACTCACTACATCAGTGCCTTGCAAACTTTTTTCTTCATTACCCAAAACCATTTATCAAAAGTCTTGTCAAACTCCAAAGACCGGTAGTAAGTCCTTTTCTTCAGCACTGATGTAACTTTGAATGATGGCTGAATGAATGAACATAACTCAAGGGTTATCTTGAGTTTTATAAAACAATACCATTGAATGATCTTGATGTCATTTCAACAAATTTCTGTTGGTAGTTTCATCCATTTTTGTCTTAATAGGAATACTTTGGGAGATTTTTGAATATCTTTTAATAGGCGTGGTGCACTTTAGGTCAACTTAAATGCCCCTGTTTAATGAGTAATGGATTTGTGTATTGTTACCCAAAGAAAAAACACTTTAGAGTAACATACCCATGATTGGGAAGCTCTGGATTACATGGCAGTACAAAGAATAACAGTGCAGGAATCCATAAATCTGGTTCCTTTCTCCTTCTCTGTATCTTCCAATTTTCTGGGCATCACTCAATAGTTTTCTATGCCCTCAGTTTGCAAGAGTTTTATTTTTGTGATAAAATAAGCTGCACCCCACTACCTCGGCTCCCCGTTTTTGCTCCCAGGAGGCTTCCCTGAGGCCCACTAGGCCAAAAATGGGGCATGGAGGGAGGGCTGCTGTGAAAGAAAAAAAGAAAAAAGACTTGACCCCCCCCAGTCACATGACCACATAGCCACATCCATCCAGTCACATGACTATCTGGCCATGCCCACTTAGCTATGCCCACAGAAAAAATTAGAATCCCACCACTGGTCCATGGTTCGATGCAGATTCAAGGATCGTGGTTTAGGGACCTCTGCTCTAGACTACAAACTAGGATACTGTGCAGTGAGAGCCAGGTTATTGCTGAAAGCCGTGAAATTCTAGAAACATGCTCACAACATTCTGGCTAGTGCAGTCTCAACATGTCTGAAAGTTCTCAGATTGTGAACAGGTAGGTACCCAACACCCTACATTATTATACTTTCTTAAATATTCCTTAAATATTATCCTCTTTTTCCTCAGTTTCCCTACTGCATCAAAATCAGACAACCTTCTGCCCTGTCGTGTAGTTCATCTCCTTGATGTTCCATCTAGAACAAGGGTCTTCAAACTTGGCAAGTTTAAGACTTGTGGACTTCAACTCCCAGAATTCCTGAGCTTACATGACTGGAGGAGAAATTCTGGGAGTTGAAGTCCACAAGTCTTAAAGCTGTCAAGTTTGAAGAACCCTGGTCTAGAGCAATACTTCTCTGAAATTCCAGAATAAATGGTCTCTAGTGATGACTGCCTTGCTGTGTTTCATTACATTCTTTGCAGCTGTCCACAAATCTGCCAACATCTAGAAACAAGTAAAGTAATAACTAGCAGTCAGCATGGGTTTGTTAAAAACAGATCATGCCAAACCAATCTTATTTCATTCTGACTAAATTAGTAGACCAGCAAAATACTGTGGACATAATATATTTAGATTTCAGCAAGGCATTCCACAAAGTAGACCACTACCTACTTCTTAGTAAGCTAGAAAAAGTGGAATAGATAGCACCACCACTAGATGGACTCACAACTGGCTGGCAAACTGTACTCAACAAGTAGTCCTTAATGGGTCCAAGTCTACATGGAGGGAAGTAAGCAGTGGGGTGCCACAAGGTTCCGTCTTAGGCCCAGTACTCTTCAATATCTTCATTGACGACTTAGATGAGGGAATAGAAGGGGAACTTACCAAATTTGCAGATGATACTAAGCTAGCAGGAATAGCTAACACCCAAGAAGATAGGCTCAAGATCCAAATGGATCTTGACAGACTAGAACACTGGGCCATATCTAACAAAACGAAATTCAATGTAGAGAAAAGTAAAGTCCTACACCTAGGCAAGAAAAACCAAAAGTACACATATAGACTGGGTGAAACCAGGCTCAATAGCAGTAACTGAGAGGGATCTTGGAGTCTTAGTGGACAACCAGCTAAACAGGAGCCAGCAGTATGCAGCAGCAGCCAAAAAAGCTAATGCAATCCTAAATTGTATTAACAGAGGGATACAATCAAGATCAAGGGAAGTACTAATATCACTATAAAGTCTTAGTAAGACTACACCTAGAGTACTGCATCCAGTTTTGTTCACCACATTATAAAAAAGATGCTGAGACTCTAGAAAAAGTGCAGAGAAGAGCAACCAGGATGATTAGGGGACTGGAGCTAAAACACAACAAACGGTTGCAGGAACTGGGCTTGGCTAGTCTAGTCAAGAGAAGGACCAGGGGAGACATGATAGCGGTCTTCCAATATTTGAGAGGCTGCCACGGGGAGGAAGGGGTCAAGCTATTTTCTAAATAATGGATGGAAACTGAACAAGGAGAGATTTAACCTGGAAATAAGGAGAAACTTTCTGACAGTGAGCACAATCAACCAATGGAACAGCTTGCCCTCGGAAGTTGTGGGAACTTCATCACTTGAGACTTTCAAGAAGAGATTGGACTGCCATTTGTCAGAAATGGTGTAGGGTCTCCCACTTGGGCAGAGGGGTTGGACTAGATGACCTACAAGGTCCCTTCCAACTCTGATTATCTGTTATCTGTTATTTGCTTCTACCCAAAGAGAATTGCTTGAAGGATATAAAATATAATTGTACAGATCTAAAAATTAGAAGATAATGGTTCTTTCCTCAAATCACATTGGATGGAAACAGGCAATCCAAAAAACTTCAATTGTATTCATTTCAATGGTAATTCCTCCTCCTTAGTTTTAAGTCCATGTTCTCTTTTATTTTGCACATCTTTATGTGAAATAGTTTTAAAAGCTGCCTGGAAAATTGTCTGCATTTAAGCCTGGCAATTTGTGATAAAAATTCTCAGCTAAGTGGTCATTACACTTACTAATGATAAAGCAGCTTGTTTCCACTTACCATATAGCACTAAAAGAAACTAATCTGAAAACTAAGGAGAGCAACATCTTAATTAGCAGTTGTATTAGTTAGGTATTGTTTGCCTGCCTCTGGCTGAACTGGTTTTCTAATTGGAGCAAAATAATAATAATAAGGAATTCATACCTCCTGGACAGAGCATTTTTACATTATAAAAATTTTGAGGCTAAAGCTTTTGTATCTGTTCCCCTACATTGTATACAGCTTCAATTAGCCTACTAAGCTGGTCTAATTTTCTTTCAAATAAGGGTTTGTTGTAGAGAAAAATAGGATGAAGAAGTTCTCTGCCTTGAGTTATTGTAAAAACAATAAAGGTGTGATGTAAACAAACAAACTGTTCTGACCTAGGCTTCCCTAACAACACAAAGCAGAGTCTTCGTCCCAATATACCCCTTTTATTTAATTTACAATGAATTTCCTCTCCAACAAAGTCCCAGCCAACAATCTTTCAAGATAGTTCCCAATTACACATCTTTATCGGGCTTGGAGAGTGGCCGATACCTTTCAGACACCGCAATACTTGGCAAGCATGCCAGGATGAACAAATTGTCTCCTGCAAAGCCCCACTACCCTTTCGCTCGTCTTTTATTGTCTAGGGGAGGGGCCATTCACTGTGGCTTTACTCCCAAATCAGCCCTTGTTCCTCAGCTGTTCCCTTTGTCTGGCAACTCTGTGCATGGGAACACTGGGAACAGGCTCCAGCTGGTCTTCTGCCTCACTGATCTCTGACTCCGAAGGCAGCTGATAACTATCAAGACAGCCCTGGCTCCATCTCTGCCTTCGATGCAGAGCCCTCGTCAGAGCCTTCCCCAGACTCCAGGGCTGGCCCATGTTCCTCCCCAACTTCCTCACTGTCCGAATCTGCTGCCAGCTCTGCTGGCCGCTGTCGGGCCACAACACAAACAAACAGGTAGTCCTTGACTTAATAACAGTTTATTTAGTGACTGTTCAAAGTTACAACAGCACTGAAAAAAAAGTATCTTAAGACCCTTTTTTTTCACACTTACAACTGTTGTGGTCATGGTCACATGATCAAAATTTGGATGCTTGGCAACTGGTTCATGTTTGGGACGGTTGCAGTTTCCTGGGATCACGTGATCCCCTTCTGTGATCTGACAAGCAAAGGCAACTGTGTTACTAACTTAACTGCACTGATTCATTTAACAACTGTGTCAAGAATGGTCATAAAATGGTTCAAAACTCTCTTAACAAATGTCTCGTTTAGCAGCATAAATTTTGGGCTCCATTGTGGTTTTTAACTACAAGTATCTGGGTTGTGAAATTTTGATCTCTGCTGCCCTCTAGTGTTTGCATGAATCCTTATAGCTCAGGTCTGACGTTTTCTTATCTGTGTGCCTGCCTTTGAGTCGGTGTTGGCTCCGGGCAGAGGCCTGGATAAGTCCCTGCAGTTTTTCTGGTGAGATTTCAGAAGTGGCTTGCCACTGCCTCATTCCTACGGCTGAGAGAGTGACTGGCCCAAGGGCACCCAACTGACTTCATGCCTAACTGAAAAGCGCCTCAACAACGGCCTAGCCCTGCTCTAAGCCCTCCCTTCACTGAAGGGGGGGTCTTTTTGTTTTACCCTGCTTTGTTGGGGGTACAGAACACCACCACCCCTTTGACTTTCTGGTGCCTTGTAGGGGGGACCTGACAGCCCGCTCTGCAGGGCGTGCCCACACCTCTAACCCAGGCGGGCGCCTAAGCTAACTGGGAAGGCGCCCAAGGGAAACCAGCCCGCCACCCGGGGAGCGAGGGAGACAGAGCCAAAGGGCCAAAAACGGGGGGGGGGGGCGTTGCCCTACGCCAAGCGGGCCCAGCGCGTAGGGCGGCCTTCAAGGGGGCCGGGCCCTCAGCAGGCGGCTGTTTTAGCAGACTTGGGAAAGGACCCCGCCATTCCACCCTGCCACCAGCACCTTTGGGGCTGAAGGGGGAGGCTTATGCCTAATCTCTCAGAACCAGCTCCTTACCTAACCTATGATCACAAGCCACAGTCATCCCCATCTTCAAAAAGGGAGACCCAAGCCTAGTTGAAAATTACAGGCCAATCTCCTTATGCTGCGTCACCTGTAAAGTCATGGAATCAATTATTAACCAATCCATCATCCTTCACTTAGAGACAAATAACCTACTCTCCAATAAACAATTTGGTTTCAGAAAAAAACTATCCTGTAATCTGCAACTCTTACACTGCAAAAACATATGGATCGACACAACTCGACCAGAGGCAAAACAATAGACGCAATCTACATAGACTTCTGTAAAGCCTTTGATTCAGTGGTACACGACAAACTACTCCTAAAAAAAAATCCTATGGTATCTCTGGACAACTGAATAACTGGATAGAAGCATTCCTGTCAAACAGACAACAAATGGTCAAAATCGGGAGCGTCCTATCAAATCCAGTACCTGTCAATAGTGGTGTTCCCCAAGGCAGTGTTCTAGGACCAACTCTCTTCATACTCTACATAAACGACCTCTGTGATCATATTAAGAGCAATTGCGTTCTCTTCGCTGATGATGTAAAGCTGTTCAATACCACAGACAATACTGCTACCCTACAAAAGATCTTGACTATGTATCCGAATGGTCAAACAAATGGCAACTTCAAATCTCAACAAATAAATGCTCTGTCTTACATATTGGCAAAAAAAATCAGAAAATAAAATACAAGCTGAATAGTCAAGATCTTGTTGATGACCCAAGCTCTGTAAAGGACCTTGGAATACTCACCTCTAATGATCTAAGTGCTAGAGCACACTGCAACTACATAGCCAAAAAGGCATTAAGAGTTGTTAACCTAATCCTACGTAGCTTTTTCTCTGGTAATATCACACTACTAACCAGAGCATACAAAACATTTGCTAGACCAATACTCGAATACAGTTCATCAGTCTGGAACCCCACTACGTATCTGATATTAGCACAATTGAGAAAGTCCAGAAATATTTCACAAGAAGAGTTCTCCACTCCTCTACTCGCTGTAGAATACCTTATGCCACCAGACTTGAAATTCTAGAACTAGAAAACCTTGAATTACGCGCGTCTTCGGTCTGACTTAAGCATGGTATACAAAATCATACATTGCAATGTCCTACCTGTCAATGAATACTTCAGCTTCAACCATAACAACACAAGAGCACACAATAGATACAAACTCAAAGTAAACCGCACCAAACTTGATTGCAGGAAATACGACTTCAGCAATAGAGTGGTCAATGTCTGGAATACTCTACCCGACTCTGTAGTTTCTTCCCCAAACCCCAAAAACTTTAACCTTAGACTGTCTACTATTGACCTCACCCCTTTCCTAAGAGGTCTGTAGGGGGCGTGCATAAGCGCACCAACGTGCCTACCGTCCCTGTCCTATTGTTTCTCTTATTCTTTTATTTTTCTTATATGTAACCATTTCATGTATTCACAACTATGTATACATTTATACTTATTATCTTGTAAACAATTGGCAAATCAAATAAAATAAATAAACAAATAAATAAATAAATAAATAAATAAATAAATAAATAAAATAAAATAAAATAAATAAATAAAACTCATGGTCTCCCAGTTTCCAGCCTGGCACCTTAACTACTACACCAAACTGGCTCTTAGATCGGGCAGCCCTGCTCTAAAATACAAGCAATGTCATCCTCCCCTTCATCACATTTGTGCTACATTTTATCAAAATGATGTTAATTAATTGTAGGGGTAGTTCATTTATTTATTTATTTATTAAATTTTTAACCCTGCTTTTGTTACTTGATTGGGTATGTTTCAAAACCCAGAGACACCAATAACCACCGTATCACTCTTTTGCATCTTTCCAATTGGCCAACGAAGGGTTCGATGTCATAATTCCTTGTATTTGCATATGGGTGGGAAGGATGGACGCCTCATAGATACATATTATGAAGTCCTCCAAGTGCTCTGTCACAGGGCAGTTGTATTTCTCTAGCCAGCCGATCATACCTGTCCTTCACCGAATCCAATTCCCAGAGGCGGCAAGAGGACAAGACGCCTTCGTCCTTAAGCTTCAGAGCTGGCAGCGAGAAGGAAAAAGAAAATGGCTGCCGCCCAAAGGGGAAAGAAAAAATCTCAGCCTCAGAAGAAAGCACAACAGCTTCCAGGAGGGAAGACCCCGTGCAAGATAATACAACCCAAGGAGAAGAAACCAGAGCTCAGACAAAGGAAACAGGGCCCAAAAACATCAACTGTGAGGCCGGAGAATAAGAGAAAGGAGATGGGAGAGGCTTCCGGTTTGCCCGCGCCTAAGACGTCTCAAGCGGGCCACCAAAAGAAAGCTCGCTTGCCCGTGAAGGGCAGTGGGAAGGCAGCTTCCTCCACCAGGAGCGGTGCCACCAGACAGGCCTCCTCCAAAGCTAAAAGGACAAAAGTTGTCAGGAATCTCTGTTTCTTCAGTTCCAAAGACCTTCAATATGAAGTGAATGAGTTGATGCGCAAGGAACTGACCGCACGCATGTTTTCCAGCAACCCTCATGGCCATCACTGACCAAGCCAAACCCCTTTCTTCTTGGGGCCTGCTGAAGCAGACGGTCAAGGGGAAGGAGGAAGAGAAGCATCAACTGGCCAGAGCAAAAATCCCATCTGAGAAGATCTGACATGTCGATTTAAGGTGCCTAGAAACCATCTCTAAATCTCTAGAAATTATTTTGTCGAGCTGCAGCCATCCTTAGAACTCACAGTAACCTCCCCCTAAATACAAGAGAAGCGCATTTTCACCCAAATAACTTCAGAGAAAAACGTTCAACTTATAGAGAAGGTCCTTCTTTTCACTGGGAAAAAAAGAATCCTTTTGCTTTAAGGACACTTGGATTTTTCAAGCATTATATAATTTTTTTTCAAGAAAGGAAAAACACTGTGAGTTATTTTCATGCTAATAAAATGGGATTTTAGAATGAGTCCTTTTATGTCTTTATTTAGCTTTCCACCAAAAAAATGTAAGACTTTCTGCTGCAGACGTGGCATATGGTTTATCATATTCTTTCTCTCATCTTCTAAGAACGTATTCAGGATAATGCAATTGTGCATAGTGAGAATGTAATTAAAAATAGGCTGACGTTTATTCCTCACTATATTAAGACTTTCTATTACCAAATAATTTTCTCCCGGACTCTAAAGTGTACATTATGAATAGGACTGCTAAGTTTATAATTAAGGCAATTGAACTAAGAACCTGTTATATCAACAGGTTTGGGTATTCGGTAAAGGTGACAAATTGATTCTTTGTATTTATCATGTAAGTATTTTATTACTGCATTTTCTTTTATCTATTTACCCTGGAATTAGATTTCCTTTTTAATTTTTATTTTATTTTTTATGTAATCATTGGGACTAATCAATTAATAAACTAACAAACAGGTGAATAAAATATATTATAAAATGCTAAAAATCTTAAAGTATCTATCAGCATTCCAGCAGTTACCCCAATTAAATCATGAGTTTTGAGCCAAATGTCAACTCATAAAATATTTCTATGGTCTTTTTACAGTTGCCAGTCTCTTCAGGACAAACTTTTAATTTAACAAAACAGAACATGTTAGGGAACAGCTTTTCTTTTACAAACAACCATGGTATAATTTTACAAAATAGATTATTTCAGATATGCCCATTCTCTCCTATACATAGCTTAAATCAGGGGTCTCCAACCTTAGCCACTTTAAGACTTGTGGACTTCAACTTCCAGAATTCCTCCTCCAGTCATGTTAACTCAGGAATTCTGGGAGTTGAAGTCCACAAGTCTTAAAATTGCCAAGGTTGGAGACCCCTGGCTTAAATAGTACAAGATCACCAAATCTTGTAGGATTTATGTTATCTCCACTTCCAGCTTTTATACATTCTCAAGACAATACAGCAAGTGCTCACTCATTCTCACCTCTGATCCTGCAAGATCTTTTACAGGAATTGTGACATCTCCTGAGTTGTAGTAATCTTGCCACATTTCTGCCATCTCTTTTATTTTTGAAGATCATATACAGTAATTCTGGGAGTCCATAGGTGTCATCTGGAACATTGTGAAGCATGAGCAAATACATTCTATATGGTTGTCTCCTGATTTTTGTCACAATCATCTGCTTTTTAATGTGCTGTAGAGGTTTTTGCCACTCTTTGACCAAGATATGGACTGAGACCAGCAATAGCCAATGTCTTATTCACCCCAGGATGATATTCAGTGTTTCTCAACTTTGATTATATTAAGGTGTATGGACTTCAACTCCCAGAATTATTCAGCCAGCAAGGTTGGTAGGGGAATTTTGGGAGTTGATGTCCACATATGTTAAAGCAGCCAGATTCAATCAATCAATCAATCAGAATAGAGCTGGAAGGGACCTTGGAGGTCTTCTAGTAGTTTCTTGCTCAAGCAATTTGAGAGGAGGTTGAGAAACACTTGTATATAAACACTCCAAAGAGGACAAATTAGATTGTGTTCTGAATCAAATAACCCTCATCATCCTTGCCTATGTATCAAGCAATAAAGATCTACTAATAACAAATTGTGCTATTTGCTGGTTTTTTTTTTTTATGAATCTGAAGTTTATATCAGAACTAGACCTGATTGGGGCTACCAAATAGGTGAATGGATTTAATCCTTCCCATTTGTAGCTTCAGATGTTTATGAGTCAGAGGTGGTATTCAGCAGGTTCTGACCAGTTCTTGAGAACCGGTAGCGGAAATTTTGAGTAGTTTGGAGAACTGGCAAATACCACCTCTGAATGGAGATTTTACAGTATCCTTCCCCTGCCACACCCACCAAGCCACGCCCACAGAACTGGTAGTAAAAAATTTTGAATCCCACCACTGTTATGAGTGTTGTTAAATTGTTCTTGCAGAAAATACAAGCTTTGAAATCATGATATTCAGTGGAACTATAACATGGAGATAGAATTAAACACTCATTTTCCCACACAATGGATGTAATATGGATTGTAAGAAAGGATGTTTGTTCTTTAAAACACTTCTTAAATATAATGTGGCCTTTGGCTATCAGCACAAAATGTCACATCCATCACAAACAGCATCATCTCATATGCTCCAGTTATTCTAAACTGCAGAGGTATGGTGACACATGGACTTCCCTATCTAATAAGCAGTTACATGGCAGACAGGGCTTGCCAAAAGGGAAGCAAACAAAGTAAATATGATTTTTTTTAAAAAAAAAAAATATGATTAGGTCTTATCTCAGTCGGATTTATCTTAAAATATAAATTATAATATTAATTAGTTAAGGGAAATGCATACATTGGACAGGATTAACCATATGTTATAATTTCAAAATAGAATGAAAGAAGAGAAAGGGAAGGGAAGGGAAGGGAAGGGAGGAAGGAAGGAAGGAAGGAAGGAAGGGAGGGAGGGAGGGAGGGAGGGAGGAAGGCTTGGACAATTATCCCAAACATTCCAAGAAGTTTGATCTGTTATTATATTAAATGATATTATATTCAATACATGATTTGTATGCCTTTCGGTCATAGACTCTGGGTAATTCATAGCAATCAAGATAAAATAAGCATAAAAGCAGAAACATAAAAATTCAACCACAGCAAAATCTGTCAATAAACATAACATTAAGATACGTAGAATTAAAATGTGGCTCAAACATCTCCTTCTTTGACTTTTTCTTAAAAAAAAGGTCATCAGACAAAACCAGCAGCCTAACAATGGTTCTTAGAAATGGAATATTCCAGGGTTAGCCATCCTTTATAAGTAAAAACTTCAAAATTGTAAATTTTTTTCAATAAAATCCAGACACTGAAAATGTAACCAAACTTAATACATCTAATCTTTACTATACTTATCGTGCACCTGATGTAGACTTATGTTCATAATTGTGAATTTCAGTCCAAACTGCATTCATAATAAGACACATCCACAAAGAATGTTTCAGCTCCAGAATTAACATTTCCATCAACAGGATGACTGCATCTAACACTTCCTAAACATTGTGCAGGTGTTGTAATAATAATTTATAAATACAAGCTTATATGGGAGTCTGCTGAAGAAGAGGCAAGATGTTTTCCCATTGTCACAGGTGAAAAAGTTCCACAGCTTTAAGCCAAGAGCGTAAGTTAATGGTCAGCACACACGATTTCTAAGCAGAAGGACCTACATTCAGTCTTCAACATTCCAGATTGTCCTGGAAAAACGTCCAACTGGTTTCACCAGAGTCATGGAGAACATGGTGTACATCACTAGAGGTTTTTAAGAAGACATTCAGACAGCCATTTGTTGGAAATGGTATAGGGCAGAGGTGGTATTCAGCCAGTTCTGACAGGTTCTGGAGAACTGGTAGCAGATATTTTGAGTAGTTCGGAGAACCAATAAATACCACCTCTGGTTGGCCCCGCCCCCATCTATTCGCTGCCTCCCGAGTTCCAGCTCATTGGTTGGGTCTTCTTTTGTTGCTCTGAGTAGGAGAACAGAGCTGGAAAGCAGGTTAGTGGAGTGGGGAGGGAATGGGATTTTACAGTATCCTTCCCCTGCCACACCCACCAAGCCACACCATGCCCACCAAGCAGCGCCCACAGAACCAGTAGTAAAAGTTTTTGAATATCACCACTGGTATAGCATCTCCTACCTGAGCAGGAGATTAGAACAGGGGTCGTCCCCCCACCCCAGCCGCGGCACACTACTGGGCCTGTTTGGAACTGGGATGCACGAGTTTCTCTTTTCTCTTGTGTGAATGGAACTGTGCATGCCTGCGCAACCCACTTCCCCTATTTCCCCGCATCCCCCTGAACTGCCTTGCCAAACCACAAAGGTTTAGGAGCGCTGCACTAGAAGATGTCCAAGGTTCCTTCCAACTCTGTTATTTTATGTTCAAAGATTACATCCTCAAAGTCAGGTGGAGAGCTTGACTTCCTCTTTTCCTTGGCTTTCATATATACTATTAAAGCTCAGTAATTCATTGTTTCAAATCATTTATAGAGAGTTCTATAAGAAAGTTTCCCCGTTGCAATGTATGACTGTGAAAGCTGGACCATAAGAAAGGCTGAGCGCCAAAGAATGGAGGCCTTTGAACTATGGTGCTGGAGAAGACTCCTGCAAGTCCCCTAGACTGCACAGTGATCAAACCGGTCAGTCCTAGAGGAGATCAACCCTGACTGCTCTTTAGAAGGCCAGATCCTGAAGATTAAACTCAAAGACTTTGGCCACCTCATGAGAAGGAAGGACTCACTGGAGAAGAGCCTAATGCTGGGAACAATTGAGGGCAAAGAAGAAGAGGATGACAGAGAATGAGGAGGCTAGATGGAGTCACTGAAGCAGTTGGTGTGAGCTTAAATGGACTCTGGGGGATGGTAGAGGACAGGAAGGCCTGGAGGAACGTTGTCCATGGGTTCGCGATGGGTTGGACACGACTTTGCAACGAACAACAACTTTGAAAACAATTTCAAAGTAATTCTTCAGTACATCACCACAAGGAGTTCACATTAAGTGGGATAGAGAAAAGAAGAAATAGGAACACCAAGAAAGAAAAAAAGATTGTCTGCAGGTGGACCAGGTCTCCAGAACTATTTAGAATGGGAGTTTGTAATATTTTCTTAGTTTTAAAATAAATAAAAAATTACATATTGTGTGAACGATTGCTTCAGTGTTGATAGAATTGTGGAATCATTCCAGACACGGATGCTATGATTAAAACATTTTTGTGTGAATTATTCATTGTGTATCAAGCCAAAACATTTAGCAAAGACTATGGACAGTGGTCTGTTAAATTAAGAACCACTGGCTCAATACACACCTAGAGAATGTATGCTATTTCCTATGAAAATATATGGACAACCTGTCATTAAAACAGAAGAATTATTGTAAATAACTGGAAAAACAAAAGATGAACCTCCTTCTTCCTGCTAGTCTTCTAAAATACCAGAAAGGTACAGAAGAGCTTCTTAGGGATGATGATGAACTCAGATGATGTCAGGGATATTCCTGTATTATGGTGCATTACATGTTTCATTACCAGTACTTATCAGCACTGATGATGTTACCTAGTTTGGTACTGAAAGTTCAATAAAACAATCAAGCTCAGAGAGCATCAAGGATTCCACAGTTCTACCCTGAGTTATAAATAGTCTCTTCTGATCAATATTACTGTATATTTGGAGCTTTTCTGGAAATACTGGGCATAAACATCCAAAATGGTTTACTCCTTTTTTGTATCTTGTTGTCTTTTATTTGACATTTATTGATTACAAAAATATGTGCCAAGAGTCTTGGTGGCACAGTGGTAAAAATGCACTATTGCAGGCTAATTCTGCCAACTGTTTGATCCTGACCAACTCAAGGTTGACTCAAATGAGGACCTAGATGGATGGGGGCCATATGCTGACTCTGTAAACCGCTTAGAGAGGGCTGTAAAGCACTGTGAAGCTGTATATAAGTCTAAGTGCTATTGCTATTATTACCAGCCCCAAATGGGTTATCAGCAATAAATACAGGTGATCCAAATAATTGTATTTTTTAGTATTTTAGTATTTATTTGATTTGTCAATTGCTTACAAGGTACAGGTATAAGAACAAACATAGTTTTGAATACATGAGATAGATACTTATAAGAAAAATAAAAAGAAACAATAAGACAGGGACGGTAGGCACGATTGGTGCGCTTATGCATGCCCCCTACAGGCCTCTTAGGAAGGGGGTGAGGTCAATAGTAGACAGTCTAAGGTTAAAGTTTTGGGGGTTTGGGGAAGAAACCACAGAGTCAGGTAGAGTATTCCAAATATTGACCACTCTGTTGGTGAAGTCGTATTTTCTGCAGTCAAGTTTGGTGCAGTTAACCTTGAGTTTGTATTTATTGTGTGCTCTTGTATTGTTATGATTGAAGCTGAAGTATTCATTTGCAGGTAGGACATCGCAATGTATGATTTTATATACTATACTTAGATCGGACCGAAGGCGGCATAGTTCTAGTTTTTATAGGTCTAGAATTTCAAGTCTGGTGGCATAAGGTATTCTGCAACGAGTAGAGGAGTGGAGAATTCTTCTTGTGAAATATTTCTGGACTTTCTCAACTGTGTTAATATCAGATATGTAATGTAGGTTCCAGACTGATGAGCTGTATTCAAGTATAGGTCTAGCAAATGTTTTGTATACTCTTAGTGTGATATTAACAGAGAAGAAGCTACGTAAGATTAGATTAACAACTCTTAATGCCTTTTTGGCTATGTAGTTACAGTGGGCTCTAGCACTTTGATCATTAGAGATGAGTACTCCAAGATCCTTGACAGAGTTTGGATCCTCAACAAGGTCTTGACTATTTAGCTTGTATTTTATTTTCTGATTTTGTTTGCCAATATGTAAGACAGAGCATTTGTTTGTTGAGATTTGAAGTTACCATTTGTTTGACCATTCTGATACATAGTCGAGGTCTTTTTGAAGAGTAGCAGTATTGTCTGTGGTGTTGAATAGTTTTACATCATCAGCGAAGAGTTGCTCTTAATATGATCACAGAGATCATTTATGTAGAGTATGAAGAGAGTTGGTCCTAGAACGCTGCCTTGGGGGACACCACTGTTGACAGGTACATACAGGCACATAGGTATGTCATAATAAAGAAGGAAGGGCTCAGGTCAGTCAAATACGATATATTTCCTGACTTCCAAATCCTACAATTCCAATATAAGGATATGCACATAGCGACAACGTAAGGGGCTACAGGGAGCATGTAAGTCTATCTCCCATTTCTCCTAGCCATTCATGGCTGTGATGCCCATTTATACCAAGAACTGAGGAATATTGGAGATGTCATCATGATGTATTGGAAGGTATTGGTTGGGCTGAGTTGAGTCAGTCTTATTTATTTCTTGGGGGGAGGGTTATTGATTTCCTCCATCCAGAGGTACATCCTTGCCTCTTCTGCACTGACATCTCAGTGTCTTCTCATCAAGATTGAGGTGAAGCTACCTGGGAAGGAATCTCATTCCCTTCCCTTGTTATCCTAGGCATTCTTGAGGTAGCAGGTAATAAGGTAGTGGTTGAGTTTTTATAAAGACTGGGGCTATATACAGAGAAATAATAATAGGACACTTCAGGAACCAGTTTTTATTTCCAGAAACACCCATAATTCAGTTCAACTTGGGTTCATTCCAGCTTGGTTATTAATCACACTGTTAATTGTTGCCTCTGTAATTAACTGCATGGAACTAACCTACACTACAATTTAATGCATCTGGACAATATATCTTTCTGTCTCTCTTTCTCTCTCTCTCTCTCTTTTCAAATCTATCTTTTCCATTAACTGAAGGAAGATGACAAAAAAATATCCAGATTTACAAGTGTATTTCAGGTCCTTTCCTGTTTTAATGCACATATATGCATATTTTGATAAAATGTGACAAATGTTTCATGCATTAGACACCTATTTTCTTGAAGAGGTATTACTAAATTAGGAAAGAACTGGCTGTTGCAATCACTTATATAAAAGGGTTGTAAATATTACAGAAGACTTGCCAGAAATTGACCAGTACACCCAAGACCTCTGCACTCTGCACTACTGTGCTACAATGGAGAAGAAATGGAAAAGCTTCAAGGACTCTCCCTGGATTCTCTGTATATTTACTATCTTGTTCCTCTGTGTAGCAGGTGAGCATCTTTGCCCCGTGTTATTTGGATCAAGCCATCTGGAGATCAGACTTTGCCAACAGTTGAGGAACATTTCAAAGTTTCAATATAGTTAGGCAAAATAGTGTCCTTTCATTGTTGGCAGGATCCAATGCTTCTTCACAGGGAGTCAGAATCTGAAAGAAGATACAGCTGTGAAAGGGTGGGAGGTTGAGGATTTCCAACAGAAAAGGAAAGGTTCATACCCTGTTTCTCCAACAATATGGCCTCCCCCAATAGGAAGTTCCAGCATGTTTTATAGGCATGAAATGAAATTAAGCCCCAACCCCCAAATTAAGGCCTATATTAAAACATGCGAAATGGGGGAAATGGCGGAGGGGCTTGCTGTTAGGAAGTACTTTTGTTGCACATCCGGATATGGTGCTGCCTGCGTTGACCCTGATACAAAGGCCTGATACAAACGCCGAGGTCAACATCCAAGCTGTCGCCGCCTGCCCTAAGATGCAAGGGGGAAATTAAGTCACCCCGAAAAGATGGCCAGCCGTTTTTCGGGGCTCAAAAAAATAAGACCCAGCCTTATTATATGAGAAACATGGTAGTAAGTTGAGCATCTCTCTTCCATGTTGCTTGAATCTTTCCCTGCCCGAATGGATGACAACTGAAATTGTATTAGCCTGGCAAAATGGATGAGAGAAAGTGTATTTGATGAAAGGTGAATTTCTATTCCAGAACTTACAGAACAGGGCCTTCTGAGTTGGCAAAAGGGCTATCTTATTGAAAATAGCTGAAGTGCAGAATTTCCTGCCTCAGCCTCTAGTGCCAAATGAAATAATGGGAGGTATTTGGAGAAGGATAGATGGTCAGAAACAATCACCTCAGAATCTCAGTTTGAGAGAGATTGCTAATGAAGAAACTCTTTTCTTAGTGCCCATCTGCAGATCTGTGCAGAAAAGCTTTCACTTCATCTTCAAGCACCCTAAACTCTGAAAAGCAAAGGCTGTTCCTTTCTTTAAAGTTATTATTGTCAAGAGCTTCTGGTAATTCGATATTTCCTCAGCTCTCTTGGATGTTGACATTTCTGCTATACCTTTTATAGCTGAGTTGAGGAAATATCAAGTTACTCTTTTAGATTGGACTATCATTTGTCAGAAATGGTGTAGTAGGGTCTTCTGCTTGGGTGTGTGTGTGTGGACTAGATGACCTACAAGGTCCCTTCCAATTCTGTTAATCTGTATAACATGCTCGTTCCATTTTTGGTCTTCTTTGAATCAGTTACTCCCAGGGATAACACCATACCAATAAACCAAAATCAAAAGGCTAAAAATCAAACCAAAATTTCATTGATAGTCCCAGACCAAACACAAGGCTTAAAGACAACCCTCGATGCTTGAGAACACAGTAATAATGAGTAATGTTGATTTAGGACAAATGATATCCATCCCATTTTTTCCCTTTTTCTTTTTTCCATTTTCCAGGTGCTCACCATCCAAACACCACCACAGGCTGTGAGGACAATCCTCCTAAGGACTTTGCTGGGCTTCAGAAGATTAATGCCACTCCTGCAACTTTGACTCCAGAAGCCACCCATAAAAAGATAACTTGCCCAACAAAGAGTACCACCCCCAGTTCAACAGCCACAATAAATGCCAATGAAACTTACAATGCCACAGAAAATGCACCAGAGGTCACTAATTTACCCTTCTACACCTCACCTAATAGCACTGGTAAGTCACTCAGATGCGTCTGAGTTGGAATTGTCATTTAAAATCCATTTTTGAAAGTGGTGCCAATAATGTTTGGTAGTATTCTCCTTCCAGTGGAAAAGGGCCTTCTAAGTGCCATGGTTCAATTGATGGATGGTTCTCACAAAAGTCTCAGTTCCTTACAAACTATATTCTGCCTTGGAGAAATATCAGACCCCTGCTTTCTTCCTAGTCTGCAAGTTCTCATTCTATGTTATCTGGATGAAATAATTTGAATAATGATTCATGTGAACATAGTCTGCAATATGATGAGCAGACTATATATACTCAGTAAATAATTGACACTGAAATGGGAGCAAGACAAGGATGTATAGTATCCTTTCTGTTGTTGAATTTACTTATGGACAAATATATCAGAAAGCCGGTAGTGACATTAAGAGGTGTTTCAATTGAGGGCATGTACATGTGCACACACCTTTATATATACATGATGCCATGCTGATAGCTGAGAGCCTTAATTATTTGCAAGGAAAGCTAGCTGAATTGTATGATGCAACAAGAGTATAGATCTGAAAATTAACGCATCATTAATGCATCCAAATCCAATTTAATTGTCTTTTCAGAGAAAGTGGAGTGAATTGCAAGTTATTAATAAGTGGAAAAACTAGCAAATAGATAAATTTGTAGGCTTCTATAGAATATTTATCACAGAGGAACATGGATGGGAAAAGGTTTAAGATGCAGAGATTCTGGTAGAACGTTTGTAGGTGGTAGGTAATTGAAAGAAGCAACATTTCTGTAAATAAAAATATGCTTCTATTCGATTACATAGAAATCAGAAATGGGTATGTGGGGGGAAAAATTAAAAAGTACAATGAAGTAAGAATGGGGTACTTAGAATGAGTGTTATGAAACAAGAATAAGCTTAGAACAAATAGGAAAAAAGAAGGAATTAGCCAATTCATAAAGGAAGACAAAGTTTGACTGCATATTGTTGATAAGAATTTGAAAAGGACTGATGAGAAGCTTAAAGAACATAAATTATGAAGCAGCATATGAATATGCTTGAAAGGGTAGAAAGGCACGGAGAGGTTTAAGGACTGAAATAGTTTTAGCTGTATTTCTTTTCTATATGCTTTTAATTTGCTTTGCTTATTGTTTATAACCTTTTTTTTTGCACTTCACACATCACAAATGGATTATAAATGCCATCACCCATTGTATTCCAGAAGTGATGGGTATGTGTTCTATTCCAGCAATCTGTACATTATCTTTTAGAAGCTCTCAGATTGACTCCTACATATTCTGGTGCAGAATCTTGCCTGATCTTGCCATGTATGGACTCTATCCATCTGTCCATCTCCAATCTTTTTGGCTTTCTCCAGGAAGTTGTTTTAAATACTGCAAACAGGGGTTTGTGAAAAGCTCAAACTCATCTGGGTCTCAACATTCAGTATTCTGGCATTCTCATTTATTCTGGCTAGAGATTCCTTCGCCTGCTGCTTGGCCCATTTGGTCATGGATGAACTATCAACCAGCCATCAGTTTCTTTTGTGAAACAAACTGAGCTGAAACATGAACTAAGCCCTGCCTTTTCTTGGTTAACATTTTGCTAAGCAGAAGAACTTCCTTGATCTTCTCCTTCTAGAGATGTCCTCCAAAGTCCTTATTTTTAGCCTCCTATAGAAACCACACGGCTCAGCGGTTAAGATCTGGACTTTGTCGGTTGGAAAGGTGGCAGCCCAGGTTTGAAACCCCAGCACCATGCGGTGAGGGTGAGCTCCTGCCAACCTCACAGTTCGAAAGCATGCAAATGCAAGTAGATAAATAGGTACCCCTTTGGTGTGAAGGTAGCTGCCCTCCATGAAGTCATGCTGGGCTGGCCACATGACCATAGAAATGCCTTTGGACTGATCTGACCTTGAAATAGGCTTGAAATGGAGATGAGCACTGACCCCTATAGTTGGCAATGACTAGTGGAGTAAAATCTGCAGGGATTCTTTGACTTTTTTTAAAAAAAAAATAGAAATCACAACATACCAATGATTCTTAACCTGCTTGATTGTCTCCTTCCTGACGCTATTCTACCCTATTCCTCCTGGGTTAGTATCTTCCTCTTATTTTCCTCTAATTTCGCTCTTTTAAAGTTCCAGCTTAGACAGTCCACTGAGCACTTCACCATTATTGAATAATTCTGTGAAAACTGGAGAAAGCAGAGTCACCTTATAGGCAAGATGGCGGCATACAGATTTAATGAACAAACAATGATTCGATAACTATTGCTAAATAGTTGATGTGGCTACCAAAATCATAAAGTAACTAAGTTGCGCAGGTGGGTGGTTTCTAGATTTCAGGAAGTAAAAGAAGGAATGGGCAATTTTTAAAATACATTGTTTTATTTCATTCTCTGTTTCCTACAGACAGTGTGCCATCGAATGTCACCTGTTTGCAAGGTTGGGCCATTTTTCTTATCTTCTTATCTGCCCTATTGGTAATGGTCCTTCTAGCTGGTCTCCCAGTTATGGTAAGTGATCTACAAACACCTGCTCCAGTCAGTGGTGGTATTCAATTTTTTTTACTACCAGTTCTGTGGGCGTGGCTTGGTGGGCTTGGTGTGGGTGTGGCATGGCATGGTGGGTGTGACTTGGTGGGCTTGGTGTGGCTTGGTGGGCATGGCATGGCATGGTGGGTGTGGCAGGGGAAGGATACTGTAAAATCCCCATTCCCTCCCCACCCCACTATCCTGCTTTCCAGCTCCGTTCTCCTGTGCAGGGCAACAAAAGAAGACTCAGCCAATCAGCTGGGACTCAGGAGGCAGAGAATAGATGGGGGCGGGGCCAGTCAGAGGTGGTTTTTGCCAGTTCTCTGAACTACTCAAAATGTCCGCTAGCAGTTCTCCAGAACTGGTCAGAACTGTCTGAATACCACCTCTGGTTCAAGTACAATATTTATTATATTTATTTATTTATTTATTTGATTTGCCAATTGTTTACAAGATAAGTATAAGTGTATACATAGTTGTGAATACATGAAATGGGTACATATAAGAAAAATAAAAGAAGAATAAGAGAAACAATAGGACAGGGACGGTAGGCACGTTGGTGCGCTTTATGCACGCCTCTACAGACCTCTTAGGAAAGGGGTGAGGTCAATAGTAGACAGTCTAAGGTTAAAGTTTTTGGGGTTTGGGGAAGAAACTACAGAGTCGGGTAGAGTATTCCAGACATTGACCACTCTATTGCTGAAGTCATATTTCCTGCAATCAAGTTTGGTCGGTTAACATTGAGTTTGTATCTATTGTGTGCTCTTGTGTTGTTATGGTTGAAGCTGAAGTATTCATTGACAGGTAGGACATTGCAATGTATGATTTTATATACCATGCTTAAATCAGACCGAAGACGGCGTAGTTCAAGGTTTTCTAGTTCTAGAATTTCAAGTCTGGTGGCATAAGGTATTCTACAATGAGTAGAGGAGTGGAGAACTCTTCTTGTGAAATATTTCTGGACTTTCTCAATTGTGCTAATATCAGATACGTAATGTGGGTTCCAGACTGATGAACTGTATATGTCTACACTGTCCATGTCACTTGGGTGGTTTACAACAGCATGAAAAAAACAATATAAACACCTGAATAAAAACAGAGTTTGAAACAAGTCAAAACATACAAGTTAGAAGTAAGAGTCAAAGTTAAAAATTCAGAAGGCTAAAAAAAAAAGGTTAACAAGGCAGCAGGAGTGCCCTCAAATTACCAGCCATTTCAGGGTTATCACATACCCTTGGACCCCTTTGCTAATTGATACTCAGGTCTTAATTTTTTGAAATTTTAATTTTAATAATTTATTATCATTTATCATTTTAAATTTGAACATTTTAAAAATCATTTATCATTTTAAATTTGAATAATTTTTTGCTGCTGAGGTCAATGAGTTTCCACCATCATAATAACACAAATTAAAACTGTTTTTGTTTGTGTTCTCCAGCTCTGGTACTTCCTTAGCTGCCGACGTTTGGGAGCTCAGCAACCGTGTGCACGATATAACCACAAGGTCTATGTGGCTCCAGAGGAACAAAGCCTACCGCTAGAATGAATGGAGATAAAGAAGAAGGCCCAATCCGAAGGTCTTTAGTACTCCAACTATTTTCTGACACAAACTAGACATTTGTTTCCAATTTAGTGTTTGCAAGGCAACCACCACAAGAGATGGAAGGTCAGGAAAGTAGACACGTTTTTGGAGAAAGCTGATGTGGAGATGTCTTCAAGCAATTGGCACTTTGACTGTTGATGGAACCCATCAAGTACCAGTCTTCACCCATCTTCTTCTCCCTATTTAATCTAAGTGAAAAATCCATCATATTGTACCTGCACATGAACTCAAACAAAGAAAAAAAATATTCCAGAAGATGCCTCCCCTTATTTTTTATTCTTGATGATGGAATCAGGAGATCATGGACATCTTGCTGGGAAAAAGGGCTCGGGGGAGAAGAAGAAAGCTTCTATTTTGGGAGATCAAAAGATACACATTATTGGGAAAAGGAAGTATCTAACCCTAGCCCTAACCCTAACCCAACCTGAACATCCAACAGCTACAAACCACATCTCTACCCAACAACCACAACCCAATCCACAAAAAAACATAAATCAGACAAATAATGATATCCCAATCCTCATCAGAGAAGCTGTTGACCGTGAACGGAAACATCCAAACGCCATCTTATTTGGTCTAGAGGACATCAATGACAATGATGACATCACAACTGTCCGAAACATCATCAGTGATTATCAAGCATCAATCATCTCCCCTGATGAAATACTTGACATTTCCCACATTGGCCTAGAGCTCAAAAACAGAGACGGCTCTGTGGCCCCATGCTTCTGCAGGGTCATTTGCAAAAATGAATCAAGCAAACGTAAATTCATTTATACTATAAATTCACTTGCCAAAAGCAACACCAACCATAAGAACCTCCGTTCTCGCCCTGACCTAACCATACAGCAACATGCCCGCTCCCGTGTACTCCACACTGAACTCAAAAAACGTCTAGACAATGGAGAGAAGGACCTGTACATTGACTACCATGCTGACTGTATCAAAAGTAAGTCACACAACCCGCAACTCAGCTTTAACCTTCAACCACAACCCTACCTCAACCAATCCACCATCACCCAAGACTAGGCACACACGCCTCTAACTACCTCAATTCCAACTACTGCTGGCCTTAAATGCAAACTACTTAATGCAAGAAGCCTTGTGAATAAAATACCTGAATTTCTCCTCTTACTAAATATGGCTAAATTCGACATCATATTTGTCTGTGAAGCATGGCTCAGCGCATCTCTCCCTGACTCCATTACCACAGTAAGAGACTATCATGTTTACCGATCAGATCGTGAAATTCGTAGAGGAGGTGGTGTTGCTATCTTCTATAAAAAGTCCTTACATCTAAAAAACATCCAAGTTACCCAGGAGCTTGCTCTTCCTGAGACCATCTTCTGTGAACTATCCTTAAATATCACATTTTGATTCTTACTATGTTACAGAGCACCTGATTATGACATTGAACAAGTAAACAATCTAAATTCACTACCAACATGGGTACCATCCTGCCCACACGCTTTTATCTTTCTTGGTGACTTCAATCTACCTCATATGAACTGGACCCTAAATGAATGTACAACTGAACCCATACATGCAACCTTCTACAATGCTGTTACAATCTGGGACTGGAACAACTAGTAACCAACTATACTAGACTTAACAACTGCCTCGATCTCATCTTCTGCAATAGTTTGAATTTAATTTACAGAATACAAAGTAAAGAACCCTTTTCCAACAGTGACCACAACATGATTGACTTTTGTCTCAACATACGCCCACACAAAAATCATCACAATGATGCAATCCCCAATTATAACTTCAAAAAGGGCAACTATGATCTTACAGACAACAATCTCTCATCCCTTGATTGGCAATCTCTATTCACTGGATGCAATACTGTTGAAGACCATTACAACATATTTTTACTTGAAGTCAAAAGAGTCATCAAACTATATGTACCAACAACAACTCCCAAAACAACAACAACAACAAAAACAGATTACCCATAACAATAAGGAAACTTCAATCCAAAAAGAGATCACTCTGGCGGAAAAACAAATCTGGTCACGTTGCCAACTTCAAAAGCCAATACAAAAATTTATGCCACCAGATAAAGACTGAATGCACCAATTATCACATTAAACAAGAGGAAAACCTTCTATGCACCAATTCCACCCGTGCTTTTTACAATTTTGTAAACAACAAACTAAAAGACTCAAGGTCCATCCCACCCCTGATAGGACCTAATGGTAAAGACTGCAACGACGACACCATTAAAGCCAACATATTTAACACATTCTTTGGCTCAGTACTTGTAAACAGCAATGGATCATGCCCAGTATTTTCTAGCCGAACCACAGAAAACTACAATGATCTAATACATATTGATTTTACAGAAGACAATGTTGAAAAAGCGCTACGCAATCTAAAACCATCTCTATCTACTGGACTGGATGGAATATGTGCCTACTTCTTAAAAAAGCTATCCACTGCCATAGCAGAACCTCTAAGCATAATCTTTGAAAAATCTTTCAGGACCAGCTCCTTGCCTAACCTATGGTCACAAACCACGGTCATCCCCATCTTCAAAAAGGGAGACCTCAGCCTAGTTGAAAATTATAGATCAATCTCCTTATGCTGCATCACCTGTAAAGTCATGGAATCAATTATTAACCAATCCATTATCCTCCACTTAGAGACAAACAACCTACTCTCCAATAAACAATTTCGTTTCAGAAAAAAACTATCCTGTAATCTGCAACTCTTACACTGCAAAAACATATGGACTACACAACTTGATCAGGGCAAAACAATAGACGCAATCTACATAGACTTCAATAAAGACTTTGATTCAGTGGTACACAACAAACTACTCCTAAAACTAAAATCTTATGGTATCTCTGGATACCTGCATAACTGGATAGAAACATTCCTGTCAAACAGACAACAATTGGCCAAAATTGGGAGTGTCCTATCAAATTATGTACCTGTCAATAGTGGTGTCCCCCAAGGCAGCGTTCTAGGACCAACTCTCTTCATACTCTACATAAATGACCTCTGTGATCATATTAAGAGCAACTGCGTTCTCTTCGCTGATGATGTAAAGCTGTTCAATACGACAGACAATACTGCTACCCTTCAAAAAGATCTTGACTATGTATCAGAATGGTCAAACAAATGGCAACTTCAAATCTCAACAAATAAATGCTCTGTCTTACATATTGGCAAAAAAATCAGAAAATAAAATACAAGCTGAATGGTCAAGACCTTGTTGATGATCCAAGCTCTGTAAAGGACCTTGGAATACTCATCTCTAATTATCTAAGTGCTAGAGCCCACTGTAACTACATAGCCAAAAAGGCATTAAGAGTTGTTAACTTAATCCTATATAGCTTTTTCTCTGGTAATATCACACTACTAACTAGAGCATACAAAACATTTGCTAGACCAATACTCGAATACAGCTCATCAGTCTGGAACCCACATTACGTATCTGATATTAACACAATTGAGAAAGTCCTGAAATGTTTCTCCACTCCTCTACTCGTTGCAGAATACCTTATGCCACCAGACTTGAAATTCTAGACCTAGAAAACCTTGAATTACGCCATTTTCAGTCTGATCTAAGTATGGTATATAAAATCATACATTGCAATGACTTACCTGTCAATGAATACTTCAGCTTCAACCATAACAACACAAGAGCACACAATAGATACAAACTCAAGGTTGACCGCACCAAACTTGATTGCAGGAAATACGACTTCAGCAACAGAGTGGTCAATGTCTGGAATACTCTACCTGACTCTGTGGTTTCTTCCCCAAATCCCAAAAACGTTAACCTTAGACTGTCTACTATTGACCTCACCCCTTTCCTAAGAGGTCTGTAGGGGGTATGCATAAGCGCACCAATGTGCCTACCGTTCCTGTCCTACTGTTTCTTTTATTTTTCTTATATGTACCCATTTCATGTATTCATAACTATGTATATACTTATACCTATTATCTTGTAAGTGATTGACAAATCAAAATAAATAAATAAAAAATAAATTTCTGTCCCAAATGCAGTTGTGAAAAGGGTAGGAATTTAGCGTTAAAAGGCATTATTATTTAATACACTAGGGGGAGTATAACTGGGGAATGGGTAAGCCTGTTCTTTGGCACCTTGGAATTAGAGTTAATTGGGCTTACCCCTAAAAGCATGTGCTACTTTATAAGGTAAATTGAGTGTCAACAATATATTTTGACCATAATAAGTCAATGTAAGAATTGTTTGCTCTGTTAGAGGGATTTCACATCATTCCATCCGAAGCAAAGGCCAGCAAGTTATACCCAGTACCAAAACAAATGTTTTAAATTCAAAGGTTTTCCAGTTCCAGGAAATCCAGTAGGAATGGGGTAGAATGGGAATATGCAAAAAAGAGGGTTTTATTAAATTGAGTTTAACCCGCCAAAAGACACAGAAAGTTATAAAGAAAAATAATTAAACAAAAGAGAGCTCTCTATTGGTTGGATGGGTTGCATTATTGGGTATGAAGGACTCTGCAACTTGTCAATGATTCATATGCTTAGGTGGCATGTCCAAGATTCCATAAAAGGGTGCCTCCTTGTTGTATTTTCAGCCCCTCTAAAATGCGCCTTCAGACTTACAAGATTCTGTTCCTATAACTTTACAATAAAAGTAATATTGACCTATGTAACTTTGGTTTCCTAGTCTGGTCTACTTTGAATGGCTGACAAAAGCCCATCCATGAAAGTCTATGGAGATTCTCAGTCATCCAGGTCATTTATTTATTTATTTATTTATTTATTTTGTCAAGCAATTATAAGATAACAGGTATAAACATACCTATGGATACATGAAATGGATACATATAAGAAAAAAGAAAAGAAACAATAGGACAGGGATGGTAGGCATGTTGGTACGCTTATGCACGCCACCTACAGGCCTCTTAGGAAAGGGGTGAGGTCAATAGTAGACAGTCTATGGTTAAAATTTTTGGGGTTTGGGGAAGAAACCACAGAGTCAGGTAGAGTATTCCAAACATTGACTACTCTGTTGCTGAAGTCGTATTTTCTGCAGTCAAGTTTGGTGCGGTTTACCTTGAATTTGTATCTATTGTGTGCTCTTGTGTTGTTATGGTTGAAGCTGAAGTATTCATTGACAGATAGGACATTGCAATGTATAATTTTATATACTACACTTAGATCGGACAGAAGGTGGTGTAGTTCTAGGTTTTATAGGTCTAGAATTTCAAATCTGGTGGCATAAGGTATTCTGCAACGAGTAGTTCTGGACTTTCTCAACTGTGTTAATATCAGATACGTAATGTGGGTTCCAGACTGATGAGCTGTATTCAAGTATTACTCTAGCAAATGTTTTGTATGCTCTCGTTAGTAGTGTGATATTACCAGAGAAAAAGCTACGTAGGATTAGGTTAACAATCCTTTGTTAACCTAATCCTTTTTGGCTATGTAGTTACAGTGGGCTCTAGCACGTAGATCATTTGAGATGAGAACTCCAAGGTCCTTTACAGAGCTTGGATCATCAACAAGGTCTTGACTATTCAGCTTGTATTTTATTTTCTGATTTTTTTTTTGCCAATATATAAGACAGAGCATTTGTTTGTTGAGATTTGAAGTTGCCATTTGTTTGACCATTCGGATACATAGTCAAGGTCATAGTCAAGGGTAGCAGTATTGTCTGTGGTGTTGAATAGCTTTACATCATCAGTGAAGAGAACGCAATTGCTCATAATATGATCACAGAGGTCATTTATGTAGAGTATGTATTTATTTATGTAGAGTGATGGATGTCCCAAAGGTGCTTTCTTTTCAAGAGGCAACTGGACTTCCTGTGTTTTTCTTTGAAGACGTTTCACTTCTCACTTACTTCACTGAAGAAGCTTCTTGGATGAGAAGTGAAACCTCTTCAAAGAAAAACCAGAAAGTCCAGTTGCCTCTTGAAAAAAGCATCTTTGGGACCACCATGAAAGAGATATGATAAGTTTTTGCTTTCACAGCATGAGTGAAATGGGTTAAGAAGCAGGAGAATCCACCAATCACTCTGAATGGACCACTTGGACATTGCCACGATCAAAGTGAAGGAAGAGTTTGAAATCCAAAATAGATTTCTTCCATCAGATTCATTTCTCTCTACTGGGCCACGAGAGTCTATTAGCTCTGAGATGCAGTACAGAAGTGCAAAGCAATCAATATTAACAGAGAATTCAGAAGGCAGTTTTTGTTACAAGTGCAGAGTCCATGATATTGGTCACAAAAGGCCAACTAAGAAAGCCATACTAGAAATAAGACTTCCTATAGCTTGGAGAATCCACCTAGCCAGTTAATTAGTTAGTTTGAAGGGAAATAGGAAATGGGGAGAGCTTCAAATAAAGAAAGGAGAAGGCTGTGGAGTGAAACACAAACATAGAGTAAGGTATAGAATAAAAGGACCATCACATATGTACAGAGGTATAGAATAAAACAATATAGGTAGTCCTCAACTTACAACAGTTTGTTAAGTGAATATTCAAAATTAAAATGGAACTGAAAAAAGTGAATTATGACCATTTTTCACACTTATGATCTTTCTAGCATCCTCATGGTCATGGGATCAAAATTCAGACACTTGGCAACTGATTCATATTTATTATGGTTGCAATGTCTTGGAGCCACATGATCCCCTTTTGCAACTTTCTAATAAGCAAAGTCAACAAGGAAGCCAGATTCACTTTATAACTGTGCCACTGTTTTAACAACTGCACCGTTTCACTTAACAACTGTGGCAGGACAGGAATAGTCATAATTTGGGGCAAAATTCATTTAAGAAATGTTTTGTTTAGCAACCGAAATTTTGGGCTCTATTGTCATCATAATTCAAGGACTGCCTGTATAAATAATATAGAAGTACAGAATAAAAGCATTATCACATATGGGCTGCAAAGTTTCAGATTGCCACTAGTTGGCAATCCATCTCTTTCGGAGATCTTCTGCAAGCGGGGAAACGACACAGCGGGTGATTTAGATCAGGGGTCCCCAACCACCGGTCCGTGGACCGGTACCGGTCCGTGGAACAAGTCCTACCGGGCGCTGGTTTGCTGGCGCCGCCATCTTTTTGATGAAAAAGTGCTTCCGGTGAGATTTTCCGGGTAGAAAGCTCACCGGAAGCACTTTTTCATCAAAAAGATGGCGGCGCCCAGCTGATGCTGATACCGGGCGCGGCATAAAAAGGTTGGGGATCACTGATTTAGATAATGAGGCGGGTGGATGTTAGGCAAGCAGCCGGGGTGGATATATAACACGCCGAGAGGAAGCAGCTCTCAGTGCTAGCTTTGCACGAGCTATCGTTCTTGTCGTTGAAGTTGCCAGGTTGTGATCTGAAATAAAGACGTGACTGCACAGCACAAGCATGAATGCCAACTTGTATTTCTACGCATTTACTGGCTGAGAGGCGCTCATTACATTCTCTACCTGTTTCTGTTGTGAACGTGTTTGGGGACCCAGTGAAGGATGGCGGAGGGAACAGAGCCAGGCTGTACAGTGGAAGCAGAGGTGTTCTCCAAGACTGGAAGTGACTGTTTAACACCCACATCGACCTACGGACTGTACGATTGAGTTGCTCCCCGGGACAAAATTGCCCAAACCCAGATGTAGTCCATGATTCTGAAAGAGATGGAGGAGATGTGCAAATACATTGATAAAACCTTGGCACGGGGATTCATTCGACCAGGTTGGGCTCACATAGCAGTGCCAGTCTTGTTTCAAGAGAAGGATGGAGGCTTGTGACTTTGTGTGGACTTCCGGGGTCTCAACACCATATGTATGGAACCGTTATACCCATTACCTCTCATGAAAGGCCTTCTGGCCCAGGGGTCGCCAACCTTTTGGACCTCAGGGACCCCCAAACTCATAATTTTAAATCCCATGGACTAGAGAACCTGGGAAAATCCCCCAAAAAGTCTGCAGGAAAATTCCCCACCCTGTTTTCCTACCGATTGATCATTCTTTATATGGGATTGCAGGATACCGTCTCCAGCTCCATTTTCAGGGGTGTGTGGAGAGAGAGAGACAGACAGAGAAACTTTTGGCTTCATGCAAGGAAAGCAGCAGGAGCAGCAGAAATCTTTTTTTCTCTCCCCCAAATTCCACCAGAAAGAAGTCTTTGTGAAACTTGTCATGCCGGTGCAGCCTCTTGGAGCAGGATGCCTTTCAGGGTTCCAAAGACTAATTTCTGGTGGAATTTGGGGGAGAGAAAGAAAGACTTTTGCTGCATTCCTTCTGTGCAGCCAAAAGCAGAAGAAGAAAGAAGCGGAAAGAAGCAGCCTGGTGGCCAGGCAAGGCATGTGGGGCGAGTGGGATGAGTTCATCCCCTCCATCCTTTCCCCACTCCCGTCACTACCTCATGTTGTTCGCAATGCAAGTAGTGCAAGCCTTGTGTTCCCGCGGGCCATTTGGGTGGCACAGCCTTGTGTTCCCATGCAGCCTGGATTAATTGCCTTGGAGGGTGCTTTGGGGGTGACATTTCTCTGTGGACCACCAAAATTTTCTCATGGACCACCAATGGTCCCCAGCTCACTGGTTGGCATCCACTGTTCTAGCCACCTTGGCAAAAGGATGCATCTTCACAAATCTAGATTTATGTGAGGCATATTATCGAGTTCGCATACAGGCTGGTGATGAGTGCCAGCTGAGAGTATGCCTATTAAGGTGAAAACTGATGAAATTATCAATGATAATTTGTTGAAATGACATCTGAAATGATTCAGTGATATTGTTTTTATGATACAAGTAGTGCTGAAGTTATGACCATTCTTTCATTGCTGGTTGGAGAATTCTGGGAGTTGAAGTCCACACGCCAAGTTGAGAAACACACCTGTGTTCTAGTAAGGCCACACCTGGAATACTGCAACCAATTTTGGTCACCATACCATACTACAAAAAAGATGTTGAGACTTTGGAAAAAGTGCAGAGAAGAGCAACTAAGACGATCAAAGGCCTGGAGACTAACACATATGAAGAACGACTGCAGGATTTGGTGCGACTAGTCTAGAAAAAAGAAGGACTAGGGGGGACATGATAGCAGTCTTCCAGTATTTGAGAGGTGCCACAAAGAAGAGGGAGTCAAATTATTCTACAAAGCACCAGAGGGCAGTGTTAGGGATATACACCCTAGCAGAACGTGCAACGGTAGTCAGTCAGGCAGGCAGATATGTGAGATAAACGTTGTTGTAGTTTACACTCAGTAAAACAGATACAATGTGCTAGTTAAATAGTTTTTATTCCAGTAAGAGTTATAGCATAGTCAAACAGTCCATATATCATACACTTAGTTCAGTCCGTCCAGGGATTATCCATTAGCAAAGTCCAGTGTCGAAAAAGAGGTCAGTAAACTCACAAATAATCAGTCCAGTAATATATCTCTTTTTGCAGTAGAGATATGAAGAAAATCAAACCTCTTTTCTTCGTTCAGCAATAGCAGGAAAAACACGCAGTTATCACCATCAATCCATCATTGTCAGCAATCCAGTAAAAGCCAGCAAACAGTGAGCTCTCTTGCTCCCTCTTATGGTGATTTTACAACCGCACCCAAAATACATGGTCTGCATTTAAAGTGACACACACAATCATAGTCTATATATATTATTTTACCCAAACTAAGTTAGGTAACCATGTTATCCCTAACAGGCAGGACAAGAAACGATGGTTGGAAACTAATCAAAGAGAGAAGCAACCTGGAATTAAGAATTAACTTCCTAACAGTGAGGTTAATTAACCAGTGGAACAGCTTGTCTTCAGAAATCGTGGGCGCTCCCCCACTGGAGGTTTTTAAGAGGAGACTGGACAGTCACTTGTTTGACATAATATAGGTTCTCCTGCTTGAGTAGGGGGTTTGACTAGAAGACCTTCAAGGTCCCTTCCAACTCTATTCTATTCTAATGCTGACTCAGAATTACACAAAGTAAATTGCTTGCTAGACCCAGTTAGAAATGTACAATTCATCTCCTCTAAATGTACAACTCATCTCCTCTAAAAGTGACAGGTCTCTCCTATTTACATTGCCAAGTGCAGGCAATATCCCAGGAGCCCCCAAACTGGCTAGTTGAGGAATTCTGGGAGTTGAATCCACAATTGCCTAGTTTGGAGACCCTTGCAGTACCCAAAGAGCATTTGCCTCTGGTGATGGTGACCCAGATTGGATCTTTTCACCTCCATTTCTTAAACACTTGCTCATGTGCAGGGATCACATTGTAGATCCTCATTTAAGTGCATTCACCCTTTGTATTCATTCCTAGATATGACATCACCAGGTTATTGGTGCTATATCCGAATGCTTCATTTACCATTACTTGGTTTTAGCTCCATGTGATGATTTAGCCTCATGGTTGAGACGCTTCCTTACCAAACCTCTGCTTGAGGATTTAATTTAAGTAGTGTTATTGTTATAAAACCTTTTGCATATTTGTCATAGTAAAACGATTAGTGTTTCAAAAGGTTCTTTATAAAACCTTTCCAAAGCATTCCCATGGAGAGGGGAAAAAAAAACATTGCTGTCATCATTCAATAGTATAAATCATCTCTAGGCAAGATGGGCAGCATACCAGAGAGATGGTAGATGATAGATAGATAGATAGATAGATAGATAGATAGATAGATAGATAGATAGATAGATAGATGGCTGGAGAGAGAGAGAGAGAAATGATAGACGGTAGAGAGATAGCTAGCTAGCTAGCTACAAGGGCTATCCACAAAATAGATTACATTTTGCGATACAAAAAAAAAAAAAAAACAAAGTGTAGGAAAAAATTTTTATTATATACACTTGAAAGTGACACTTAAATACTACTTTTCAACATATTCACCGAACAAATTGAGGCACTTATCATAGTGGTGAACAAGCTTTGTAATTCTATTGTCATAAAATTCAGCCTCCTGGTGCAAGATCGGGGCTGTAGGGCAGATGAGGAAAAATCTGCCACTTGAAAGCATTCAGGACTTCTCGAGTGTGATTTGCTGTGTGTGGTCGGGCATTGTCATGCAAAAACAAAATTTTTGAGCTTAACTTTCCTCTACGCTTGTTCTGAATTGCTCTTCTTACGAGGATGGAAATTTCAATCGGTTTATGTTTTTTTGCCAACAAAAACCTTATCACTGATCGCACCTCACAACTCGCGGGATTTTCAATTGCCGCACACATTTCAAACGTTTGCTGTGAAATAACGGGCAACGATACGAACCTCCCAATAGCACGACTAGATGCAGACTGAGCGGCGCACGCACAGACCAAAGATGGCCGCACTAGCTCCGCCCCTTCTTGCTACAGACGAAAACGTAATCTATTTTGTGGATAGCCCTCGTAGATGTTAGATAAATAGATAGGTAGGTAGGTAGGTGGGTAGGTGGGTAGGTAGGTAGATAGGTAGATAGGTAGTGGGTAGGTAGATAGGTAGGCAGGTAGGTAGGTAAATAGATAGGTAGGCAGATAGATAGATATAAATAATAGATAGATGATAGATAGATAAGTCAATAAATAAATCCCAACATATGTGGAGGGTGTCAGGTCGGAGAAGTATGAACTAATTCAAAGCCTAATAAGATCTAGGGGTTATCATTAAATGATGACTTCCTATATGACGTGCATTCATTCATTCATTCGTTCATTCATTCATCACATTTCTATACTATCTATCTCCTCTAAGTGACCCTGGGGAGCTCACAATAACAACATGTCACTAAATATAAAAGCCTAAATATGAACAAAGTTTTTAAAAACAGGAATAAAAGATAGGGTTACAGTAGATGCAATAGGATGTAGGTTTTGAATAAGTCCATTTTTCTTCAACCTGGCATTCTCCAGATGTGTTAGGATCACAGTTCCTAGAATATCCAGCTGGCCAAATCAAAAACAATCCTTCAGTTCAACGTGATAAAGTCTACATTAATCAAAGAATTACAGCATTCTATAAATACACAACAACGCAACACTTTATTAGCCAAGTGTGAATAACCAACGACCAATAACTATATCTAGACTTTATGTACAGAATAATGGAGTTGGAAGGGACCTTTGAGGACTTCTAGTCCAACCCCCTTCTCAGGCAGGAAACCCTACACCACTTCAGACAAATGGATATCCAATCTTTTGTTAAAAACTTCCAGTGTTGGAGCATTCACAACTTTGGGAGGCAAGTTATTCCACTGATTAATTGTTCTAACTATCAGGAAATTTCTCCTTAGTTCTAAGTTGCTCCTCTCCTTGATTAGTTTCTCCACCCAGGTGGAGAATAGCTTGACTCCCTCTTCTTTGTGGCAACCCCTGAGATACTGGAACACTGCTATCATACCCCTCTCAGTCTTTATTTTCATTAAACTAGACATACCCAATTCCAGCAACTGTTCTTTATATGTGTTTGTCTCCAGTCCCCTAATCATCTTTGTTGCTCTGTTCAGTCCACTCTACAGTAGGAAGGTAACAAAGAAATGGAGCAGAATTGGCCATATTGTTTGAACTCCAGAATTGCAAAGCAGCACTTGAGCCCAAGGACTGGAATTAATATTCGGATATCAAATGTCCTTGTCAAATCCCATCCATAGCCCCCCAAAATAAACCATGCCATCTTTAAGATGTACTTTATACTTCTTTTGTGAGATAGAGACTCCACATTAAAGTTTGTGGCATGTTTCTGGGTGTACTAGTGTTCTTCTTTGTGTACTTAATACATTTCCCCAAATTAATCCAGAATTATTTTTCTTAATCCCTGTGTCTACATGGAATCGTGTGTCAGTTTCCTGTGATAGGCAATTCTGGAATGAGTGGACAGGGATTCTCTCTCCCTTCTTTTTTTTTTGTTTTTCCTTACAAAAATACCAAAAGTCAGGAATCTTGTCAGGCAAAATATATGTCAGCAGCCCTGTCTTATGATAACAGCCGGAACTGGTTAGTTGGTGGTAGAGCCACTTTATCCGGGATTATTTAAGCAAGGATAAAACTGGAGACAGGGACAAGATCTGAAAGTAGGCACCTGGAAACCACCTGCCTTCTTTCTTTTCAACTCATCCATCATGGATCCCCACAAAAGATCACTTTTCTTCTTCTCAACAGTGTGCCTCTGGATTGCGTTATACCTTCATGGGACATGTAAGTCTTTCTTTCTTGCAAAAAAGGGATCGTATTATTTCTGAAAGGAAGTCTGGTAAGACAAAATTTTGTACATTTGTATTGCATTTCATTGCATCTTCTCTGAGTAGGGCTGAAAGCTCTCACGTAGCAAGAGAGGCTGCTGTGAGTTGGTCACGCTTCCTTCATAATTCTTGTCTCATCAGTCTAACCTTCCATGAAGCCTACCATGTTCACTGCTACTCAGAGATAGTTCTGTGGTTTAAATCCTACAAACTTGATTGCAGGAAATACGACGTCAGCAACAGAGTGGTCAATGTCTGCAATACTCTACCTGACTTTGTGGTTTCTTCCCCAAACCCCAAAAACTTTAACCTTAGACTGTCTACTATTGACCTCACCCCTTTCCTAAGAGGTCTGTAGGGGGTGTGCATAAGCGCACCAATGTGCCTACCATCCCTGTCCTATTGTTTCTTTTATTTTTCTTATATGTATCCATGTATTCATATCTATGTTTTTACTTATACCTATTATCTTGTAAGCAATTGACAAACCAAATAAATAAATAAAATAAATAAATAAATTGGTCTACAAATACGCAGGCAAATGTAAGTTATAAACTATATAATAATGGATGTTCTTGCAGTCATTGTGCCTTTTCTTATCTTTCTTTATTTTTGTCAATGGAGCTTCCGTTCACCCTATTTCCAGCTAGCAAGTTCTCATTTTGGGTAGCAGAAGTGTTAGTTTTGTAATCCCTTGGGGACAATATGCAATGGAGAAATAAGTTAATTCAATGGTTAGGGTAAATTCTACTGAAGTGTATTTTATAATCTGATTAGATGGCCCATATGTCTCACTACTCTCTACTATATGCTACACATTTTAGTTAGAGATGCCAATGAATGTATGCTTTCCAAATGGTAGATATCAACTCCCATAATTCTCCAGACCTTACTGAGAATTCTGGGAATGGAAATCAAAAGCCTCATATTTGGAAGCCACATCCAAATTAAAGAAACTTGTTTCAAGAGGTAGACATTTTTTGCCTTAAATTCTACTTGTTCTTATCCAATATTCTATTTCTAGAGTTATACAATTTCAAACCTGATTTATTCAACATTATGAATATTTTGTATAACCTAATTTATTTTTATTACTCTTACCCATCTGTAGTTCGCCTATTTAAATTTATATTCTGATAGTGTATTTTACAAAAATAATTCTCATGTTTGTTTGGCATTTTTAACTGCATTTAGCATACATCCTTCCCTTCACTCTGCTCTATCCATCTATCCAGATTCTAACATACCATGCCCAATAGTTAAAATACCAGGTGCCTTAAGGCCAATAACATAAAAGGAATATCTAAGATTTTTATGATAACCTGTTCCAGCTTGGTGAATTTTGGCTATATTAATGAGGAATTATTTTCTAGCCAAAATCCAAAATTTGATTGCACAGAAGAGTTGAGATAGGTAATTGTACTTGATCCTTATGTTCCTAATCTGGTCTTTCTCAACTTTGGTAACTTTAAGACATGTGGACTTCAGGTCCCAGAATTCCCAAGCTAGACATGCATCTAAAGTTACCGAGGTTGAGAAATACTTTCCTTACTTCATAAAGTGAGCCATTTTTGATATTCATGATTTTTGGCCCTTTAAGCATGTCACTTTCTGTTCTGGTAATACCAGGGTAGATGACAAATGTGTCTGAGGGAATAACTAAATTGTGTGTCTTCATAAGATCTGGTTCAACAGTATGTCAGGGTTAAACAGGATCTACTTCAGACATTTACCTGACAGTATCCTAATTCCTAGAACATAATGTCCAGGCCTATCTTTTTTTTAAAAAAGGACAACCAATATAGATGACAAAGGGAACAATTAAGTGCTTGTATGGTCTATCTGTGTGTGGCACCAATTCCCAATTCCCAAATTTGTCATTCTTTTCTTTCTTTTTAATCTAGGTACTGTTTCCATTCTTTTTAAGAAACAATATATGATCTATTTTTTTTTTAAAAAAAGAGTGGGAATGGATATGTCGTAAGAGAGTGGGACCAGGTCCCCATTAGCCAAAATAAACCAGAAGCAATTCTGGATATTAAGAGAGGATGGCCAGTTCTTCAGCTCTTTCACATATTGGTTAGTGTTATTTCCACTACAGCAGGGGTGGCAACTACGCCCGCGGGCCACATCCGCCCGTTGGTCTGTCCAATCCGGCCCGCCCTGAAAAAAATCGATGGGCGTGGCGTATTGCCCTGTGCTGCGTGGCCCCCAAAGCTGCAAAAAGAGCGCGGAGCGCTCTCGGGAATGGGAAAGAAAAGAACTTTGCAAAGGCCTCGGCTGGGAGTTCGAAATCACCTTCGAGTGCGACCTCTCCGAAGGTGAGTCCCCACCGATCCCCTTTTTCCGGGCTTCCAGGCTTAAACTTTGCAAAGGCAAAGTTTGCAGGCTGGAGCGTCTTCCGCCAAGGAGCGGAAGGTTCCGCCCAGTGGGCGGGCTGCTTAAACTTTGCTCGGGTGGCACTTTAAAAGCCTGCTCCCAGCACCCGAGCAACTTCCCAGCAACGGCTTCCTTTTAACTCACGGGCGCCGCACCTGGCCCCGAGCCGCACGGCAGAGGGGAAGCCTGGCGGGCGGGCGGGCTGCTTGGAGGAGGCGACCTGGCGGTGCCCGGCAGCAGCAACAGGCAGTTCCACCTGGGCTCCGCTCAGGTGTCCGGCTGGGGCTGTCAGGAGTTGCTACCACCGCAAAGCTCAGCGGCTCCAGTCCTGCGTTGCCTTGGGAAGGAAAAGGCAAAACCAGGAGCCGCTGAGCCTGAGCCTCCGGTGCCGCTGCTCCCATTGCAAAGCACCGCCGCGGCTCTTCCTTTTGCCTTTCCCTTTCCGAGGCAATGCGGGACTGGGAGCCACGCGAGCCGCGCCGGCGGTAGCAACTCCTGACTCAGGGGCCTCCCGAGGGGAGGGGAAGGAGGAGAAGGGGAGGGTGGGGGGCGATTCCCAAAAATCTTGTACTGACCCGGCCCGTCTGTCAAATCTTTTTTAAAATCAATGCGGCCCCGAGCCAAAAAGTTTTGCCCACCCCTGCATTCTACAGTATGCAGACAAAACAGTACTTCCTATAGGGTCCCTGATTGGGTGAGAGTAGGATAACACACCAAGTAGGATAACACACCAAGTAGCAATTGAACTGAATATATAAATAGTAGTGAAGTGGGCCTGGAAAAGCTTAGTTATTAAAAATTTTTTCCAGGAAATTCTTTGTTCTTCTAAAAAAAAAAGAGTATTTAGCTTTGAATTTTAAACAGGTAGACGTTCAGAAAACCTCAACAGAATAACAGAGTTGGAAGGGACCTTGGTGGTCTTCTAGCCCAATCTCAAGCACGAGACCCTCTGCCATGCCAGATAAGTGGCTGGTGCTATCAAGTCTCTTGGCACCATGTACGGAAAGATCCATCCCCAGTTTGGTCAATCAATCAACCCATCAGAATAGAGCCCCCGTGAGATACATGAAGGTGGAGACCGAATAGACACAGTAGAAGTGCATCATGTGGTAATAGGACAGAAACGGCTTTCTTCATTTTTATTTATTTTTTACTTCCAAGTCAGTTCTATATCCCAACAAATAAAGGGTTTAATGTATCCTCCAAATTGCAACCTTCCTGTTTTCCAAGGAATACCTGGGGATCATCCTGGCATCTTTAACCCTCTTCCTTTCTTTAACTCCTCTTGGTCTTAGGAAACTTCATTAAACACCTAGAATCTCCTGTCCTCAAGCCAACAGCAGGGGCCTCTCTTATTAGATGACTGGGGGAAAAAAAATTTATTTGCCTTCCCCAAGTTGTATTGCAGTATATCTGCAAATATTGCCATGTTTTCTGGGGCTGATTATTTTTATTTGATACTCCAACCAAGTGATAAATGACCATTCTTGATCAAAATAGATATTTCCTGTCAGGGGCTTAGCCATGCCTCATTAATTGAACTAAAGCAAAGGAGGCCTACATATAGACTCCATGGGTGTAAAAATATTTGTTAAACGTCAGAGAAATAAGTTATTCCTATGATTCCTGCAAGCCCAAGGATTCTAAGTTGTGCTACCTATAATTTACTATAGTTATGTTTTGCTTTGTTTTAATATATTTGTTGTCTTTGAGTGTATCTAGATGTTTTTGTTAATTTTGTGAATCACCCTACAGCATAGATATAGTTCACATAGGTTGAAGTAACTAAATAAAGCAAATATCCAGCCCACACTTAGTCACACTTTTTAAACACTCTCAAGTAGTTTCCTCTCCGGCTCCCAACTGGTTAAGCTTTAATTTTAGTTCATCTTTTGTTTATTTCAACTTTGCTAACACCCTGGATTCGGAAAAAAAACAGTGGATGACATAAAGAATACAAAATATGAGTTGCTTTTACTAAAACTAAACAACTAGCTCTGTTTGGTGTGGAGATAAAGCTATTCCAGATTCTTCAGGAAAAAAAGATTGAGCTATTTTTCCCTCCAAAATGCAAACTGACTTAGAAAATAAATCATGTGTTTCCAGCTAAATGCTTAGAGAATAGACTTGACTTCAATCTGGCTGCTGGTTAAAAGTGATGAAATTTTGATGCTTAACCACATTTCAAGCATTGTCTCATTTCAATATGTACAGTATATATGTATAAGCTTTTAATTACCGTATTTTCCGGACTATAAGCCGCTACTTTCCCCCCCACACTTTGAACCCTGTGGCTGGTACAACAATGCGGCTTATCTATAGATTTTTCTTCGATAACTGCCATCAGGGGGCGCAAAAACGTGACAGACACAAGAGGTCAATGCAAAGAAGAAGACGCTACCGGTAGTTTTTGGCACGCTCGAGGCAAGCAGCACGACACGCACGAACGCAAAATATTTTTCACACCCTCATCATGGAAAGTACACGAAGAAAAGCATATGAGTTGAAAGCAATCGATCTGTCTATCCAGGAAGGAAATAGAGCTGCTGCATGTAAGCTTGGCGCTAATGAATCAATGGTGAGACGTTGGAGACGTCTGGCCGCATCCGAAGAGCATTCTTCTCTTTCTGTGTAAATATCTCATTTCACAACGTACATATCTGCGGCTTATAGTCTGGTGCGGCTAATATATGTAAAAATATTTTTTTTCTTTTAAAATTTAGTGGGTGCGGCTTATATTCTGATGCGCTCTATAGTCCGGAAAATACGGTAAAGACATTTTAAGGGAAAATTGCACTTTTGAAAAGGAAATGGAAAGAAAGGGAAAATAAAGTAATAGGTCAGTAAAAAAGAGACAAGAAAGAGAGAGGGGGGAGGGAAAGGGAGAGGGAGAGAAAGAAAAAAAAATAGAAGAGGAGAAAATAGGTGTTTTCCAAACTTTTTAACATCAGTTTCAAGTACAGTTATATTTTTACCTTCTTGCTAAGGTGACATCATCATTTCCTTCTTTCCATTATCATCAAACCCATAAATCACAAGTTCATCCCCCCCAGCAAAAAGTCCATAAGGGGTTTCCAGTCACTAATAAATGTGTTTATTGCTCTTTCCTTAACCAGACAAATCTAGTTTGCCATGTCTGCTAATCCTGTCATCTTCCATCTTTTTTTTTCTTAACAGCTGCCCAACTCTTAGGAGGTCTTGGAGGAGGAGGAGCAGGAGGTGGTGGTGGATTGCTCCCGGGTCCTGACCTTTCTTTAGGAGGAGGAGCAGGAGGAGCAGGAGGAGCAGGAGGAACGGGAGGTGGAGGAACTGGTGGCGGAACTGGTGGCGGAACTGGTGGCGGAACTGGCGGCGGAACTGGTGGTAGTGCAGGAGGATCAGCGGGAGTTGGTGGAGCAGGTGGTGGAACAGGCGGTGGTGGAGGAGGAGCTGCTCCTATCACTACAACCACCACAAGAATGCCCGTCACTACCACCACCACTACCACCACCACCACTACTACTACCTCCCCAATGACAACAACTGGTAAGCATTCAGCCATTGGTGGGACATCTGGGTAATAGCATCTGGTGGAAACCCCTGTAGGTCTTCACCTTCATAATGGAGGAGGAGAAGTGAGATGTGATAGGGTGGGGAAATATTGTGATTTTCTTGCCTTTCTGCTGGGACAGAAAATCTTGAAGAGAGAGAATCAGTAGCACAATTTTGTGCTACTGAAATACTCTAGCGCAGTGATCCCCAACCTTTTTTATGCCGCGGCCCGGTACCGGCATCAGCTGGGCGCCGCGGCCCGGTACTGGCATCAACTGGGCGCCGCCATCTTTTTTTGACAAAAAAGTGCTTCCGGTGACCTCACCGGAAGCACTTTTTCGTCAAAAGATGGCGGCGCTACGCTTCTGGTGAGCTTTTTGGGTAGAAATGGCTTTCTACCCGGAAAAGCTCACCGAGGCATGCCGCCCATCTTTTTGATGAAAAAGTGCTTCCGGTGAGCTTTCTACCCGGAAAAGCTCACCGGAAGCACTTTTTATCAAAAAAAGATGGCGGCGCCCAGCAACCAGCGGCCCGGTAAGACTTGTTCTGCGGACCGGTACCGGTCCACGGACCGGCGGTTGGGGACCCCTGCTCTAGCGGGGATGCAATTCAGTTTTACGGCTGTGCTCACAGAGAACACAGTAGGGATGGGAAGGGGGATGATCTTTCGGAGTAGAGTTGAAATTGGCTCCCACTATTACCACACCATCTAGAAGAGGGGTGTCAAACTCAAGGCCCGCAGGCCTGACCCTGCCCACGGGGTGCTTAGATCTGGCCCATGGGTATGGCCTGGAAACAGTGAAGGACTGGCCCACAGTGCCTCTGCCAGCCAAAACTAGAGCTCGGGAGGGCCGTTTTTGCTGGCAGAGTGCTCAGGCCACCATAGGCACTCCCAATATGAGTGACGTGAAGCCACATCTATCCTGGCCACACCCATCTGGCTCCCTGAGGTCAAACACAACCCTGATGTGGCCCTCAATGAAATTGAGTTTGACACCCCTGACCTAGAAGTTCTCATTTATTCCCCTCAGAAGCTCCTCCAAAGGATGCAATGGGATAACAGATCGTTGTTTTGGAGAAGTAAAGATGGTGGTTTGGCCAAGGAATATTACTGCTACTGCAACAAAACAACCTACGGTTGTGAGCTTCAGTCTCTTTCATGCGGTTATTTATTAGCGTTGTCATTTGTAACTTGAACTAATCATCCAGTTAGACTGAGTTTAGTATTTTCACCCCTGATTTGTTTTTCCCTCCTAGGAGTAAATTGTTGCACTGGAACTCATACTACCACCACAGGTAAGATGCCTATTGATGTAACTCGTAGATTCCACAAGGCTGGACTATCTCCAAATCTTTGCAGTCTTTGGGGTCCTTCTAATCATAGTAGCTGAAAACTGCCAATTCAGTTTCCGGCCCTGTTATATTAGAGGTCTACCGTGGGTATACATGTAGTCCTCGACTTAACCACAGTTTGTTTAGTGATTGTTTGAAGTTACAATGACACTAAAAAAGAGATTTATGATGTTTTCCACATGTACGACTGTTGCAGTATCCTCATGGTCACTTGATCAAAATTCAGACACTTGGCAATTGCCTCTTATTTATGATGGTTGCAGTGTCCCGGGATCACAATTTGCGACCTTCTGACAAACAAAGTCAGTGGGAAAGCCAGATTCATTTAACAACCACGTTACTAACTAAAAAATTACAATGATTTACTTAACAACTGTGGCAAGAAAGTTCATAAAAGGAGGCAAAACTCACTTGACAACTGCCTCACTTGGCAACTAAACATTTAGGCTCAATTGTGGCCGTAAGTCAAGGACTACCTATATTCCAGTTTAAAAAATCTCCAGATTCCTCTCCAAAATGCAGTCAGATCCATGTGAATTAAATATGTCCAATTTCACTTTGAAGGTCTCAGTCTCCAAAAATATCACATCACGTGTATGGCCACCTGAAGTTTAAGCCAGTTAGACTGGTGGAGTAGGAATTAAGGAGACCAAATTTAATCACAGCCGCAACATTCACTGGATGACTTTTGGCTACTGGTCATTTCTTATGTTAACACTGCTACGCATCAAGATGAGATTGGGGACCCAAAGAAAAAGGTTTAATAAATCAGCCTAAAAGAAAAGGAAAAAGGAAAAATCACAGATAAGACTCACTCATGAGTTCTGATATTCCTGGTCTCTATTTACTTTATATCCCCTTGAGATTAAATGTCTCAAAGATCTTCTTTGAGCAAGAGAGTTGAGGACTATATCTTCCAGGGGATCAAACAGATGTGCTGCAGAACATGAGAAGTACCGGGGTTTTCAGAGGCAGATCCAAAAGAGATATAATATTGAGGAGCAGAATACTTCTGTAGACCTAGCATTCCATGCCAACTGAATCAGAATTGTATGTCCAGTCCGTTTGCCTAAAAAATTCGGTCCCATCCTCTTCCTTCCACCTTCCTTCAAGCACCTTTCATTTGAGCAGCCCCATCTAGAGTCAGGCTGTATCTTTTGATGTTGCAAAAAAATAAAATCAAAATACTTACTCAGGCAAGGCAATGCTCCTCAAAATCAGCCACTAAATCATTGTTTCTTTTTTGGCTGTACCTCCTTTAGAATTGTAGAAGAAGGGCATAGGCTTTTGCCTTTAAATTGAAGTTTTGTTTTCTTTTTGTTTCCTAACCCTTGACAGATAATAATGTGACCCTTAGACCCTGGGAAATTGCGATGATTGTTCTGGGCTGTTTATTTGGAGGCATGATGATCTTTGGATTAATGTGCATGGTAAATATACGGTTATTTATGTTTGTTTGTTGCTTCTGCACTGATCTCCAAGGGAAACTGGACCAGGATCTGACAATGAAAAAAAAAGGGATAAAAGCTTTTTCTTGAAAAATCTAACGTCCTAGATGCACAGATCAATTGGTCCCAGGGAGGCATGTAATTCATTGAAATACTTTATTAGAGGGGTGGGGAGCATTGGACCTTTTATGACCTGTGGACTTTAACTCCCAGAATTCCTGAACCAGCTATGCTGGCTCGAGAATTCTGGGAGTTGAAGTCCACAAGTCATAAAGGGGCCATTGTTCCCCACCCCTGCTTCATTGTGAAAAGGATACATTCTTTTTATTTTCCTCCTCTCTTCATATGTGTGATCTTATCAAACACAGCAGGACTAGCTGCTAATTGCAGCATGGATTCCATGCTTAGGTGCTTGAGGGAGTGAGCAAATGGGAGGAAAGTTGTGAAAGACAGAATAACCATTTCCAGGGAGTTATAGAAAGACAAAATTGAAGCAGTTATGACCTGATGTTTACAAAGACTTTCTTGTTTATTTTAGATCTGCTACTATCTGAAGAAACGATGTCCAGTACAACAGAGTACCTGTGTAACAACAGGAAGTTACATCCCTCATTCTGTGCAATGTGGAAGGTGTTGAGGTGTTAAACAATGGAAAAGACATAATCGGAACAAACTGTGTTAACCGTCTCTTCCCTTGCTGCTATTCTGCAGTCCCGGCAGTAGCTGTATAAGAAGGAGTGACTGCTGAACTCATATATACAGTATATATATTCAGGACATTTTTTTCTTCTTCCACATGTAGATTCAGATTATAAATAATTTAGAATATGGACTCTACATTGGCTCGGAAGCCAACCATGATGGTCTTTGATAGACATCTGTTATTTGGTGTCAAAGTCATATTTCTTTCAGAACATCTCACTTCTGTTGGTGACTGTTGTAGTTAATTAGTAATTCTTAGAACTTTTCCTCATCCATTGTTTGCTCCCGCTTACCACCTTTCTACTTTCTGTTATGTAGTGCCCACTTAAAAGAAGTAAAAAGTATTCTTAGATTGGAACGAGACAGAGAAGCTGATAATAGTTCTGTGGCAGTAAAGAATAAAGGAGGGAGCCCATACTCCGTGGAGTTCAGGGGAACGACGACAACCCTCTTTGGCTAACTAAATATCCCCAAAATTTATTGATCAGTACTAAAGTTTTTACTTCATTCACAAAAATGCTAAGGCTAATGAGAGGGAACAAAAGAATTGGTCTGAAGAGGTAGGATACGGTGCAGATTTGGAGCATATCAAGAAGAGAGGAAGAGAGAGGAAGAGAAAAGAAAAAGAACAAGAGAAGAAAAGAAAAAAGGAAGAAAAAAGGAAGGAAGGGAGAAAGAGAAAGAGAAAGAGAGAAAAAGAAAAAAAGATGACTTGCTAATGATTACTATAAAAATGGTAGTAAAATTGGGTCTGATGATATGGTCACTTACTTTACAACTTTACAATGGAAATTTCAGTCCCGATTGAGGATTACTGTAAATGCTTTAGAATGCAAGAGTTTTCTAGCAATCAGAAACATGAGTTTTCTTCCCCCTGTAGTACAGTAGTGCTAAATTACCTTTCCTGCTTTCTCTAACGGTAATTTGTTTCTACCTGCTTGTGTATTTGTAAATAAATAGATATTACATGGCAATGTACATTTCTTTCTCTTCCTTTTTGGTCACACATATATATTTGTGCATCAGAATATCTTTTTTTTAAATTTTAGTAGACATTTTAAGAATACAGTCAAGACAAAACACTTAACTAAAAAAAGAAAAAAAATAAGAATGAAAAGGAATTTATAAGACCGATTAAGAATTTCAAAATAACATTAGGTTAGTGTTGCGCATTAAAATACATTATATCAATTTTAAATTCAAACTAATAGTCAATAATTAATTAAAGCAGCCAGTATAATATAAATCAGGATGATGCATTAACATTTTTGTCTCATGCAGAGGTTTTCAAACTTTCTTAGTTCATGGTACCCTTAGTATAGCAACAGCAGTAGCATTTAGACCTATTATACTGCTTCATAGTGCTTTACAGCCTTCTCTAAGCAATTTACACAATCAGCGTATTTTCCCCAACAATCTGTCTCCTCATTTTACGGAGCTCAGAAAATGGAAGGATGAGTCCACCTTGAGCCGGTGAGAATTGAACTGCTGGCAGTCAACAGAATTAGCCCGCAATTATTACATTCTAACCACTGCGCCACCGCGAATCTTGGTAATTCTTTTACAGTGACATCTAGGCCAGCTAGTACTGTAGTTCATGTCATGTCTGAGAGATGTCAACTATTGCTGTGTTTCCCTCAAAAATTTAAATATTCTGCAGTGCCCTGACAGTTTGCAGTTTCAGCCTGCTGCACTATGGCACACAGCTTGGGCAATGTGATCTAAACCAGTGTTCCTTAAATTTGGCAACTTCAAGATGTATGGACTTCAATCCCCAGAATTCCCCAGCCAGCAACCAGCATTGCCATAGCTAGTTAAGGAATTCTGGAAGTTGAAATCCACTCAACTTAAAGTCACTAACTTTGAGAACCACTGGTGTAATCGAAGAAGTTTACTCTTATTTAATAAAACAAACAAAAGCTAATAGATTAAAGCTTTATGTGAAGAAAAAGAGTAACTTTGAAAGCTGTACCATTCCCTAAGTGGAATCCCTAAGTGGTTTCTAAGTTTGATTGACATTTTGTATGAAACATATTCCTCAAATATGAGGTTATTTTTGACACGGATGCAAAGAACCAAACAACATAGGAATAGAAACATCCATAAGATTTCTTCTGGGAAAGAAACAGGATAGGTTTGTTTAAGTAATAAATTGCTGGGAGTTTTATGTCATATAATTTTAATAAATTATTATTATTATTAATGTGCAAGAAAGCAAATTTGACCTTTCATTCATCCTAGCCTAGAGTTCAATTCCTCTGAAGAGATGCTTTCTGAATCTAAATTTCCACTAGCTTCTCATTTTTATTTTTACCACAAAGGAGATTGTGCTCTGCAGAACAACTCAGCACTAGAACTTGCTAACTGAATCACTACCCTTCAGACAACACATTTCCTGTGTTTGTAATTATTCTTACATCAACTTGGATGTAAAGTTGATATATGGCCTGGTCTGATCTGATGTAATCAAACAGGTCCCATTTGCAGCATATAAACTGCCTTCCAGATCTGTCATCCACTGTCTACTTGCTATGACACAAACATCTCAACCATCAAAACACACACACACACACACACACACACACACACACACACACACACACTGCCCAGCAAAGGAGATGAGATACTACAGAATTGCAAGATTCAGCAACCGATACACAAATCTAAAGAAAATCCTGGAGATTTTAGCTGTTATGGGCAAATATAGCATAATGAAATTATCAAATACTTCCCAACAAGAAAAATTATAGACAAGATAAAAAGTACTGTTGTCTTAGATCTCCTCTGTCCTCAAAAGAAAACCTGACAATCAAACTGGACATGTCTTGGGAGCCCCAATGATTTCTAATCCTGACTTCTGGGAGTGTCTTTGATTTTCTTGATTTTTAGATAGTTTCGTGAGGAGTATCATTGTAAGGAGCAGGTCCTGGAACTCCACTTATATCTCCTAAATGCAGCCAAGACAGGATATACAAGCAAGACAGGGCGAGACCTAAGTTTTTGGGATTAGTAAAGGAAATGAGCAACTATGGGAGAGGTCCATCTTGGAGTTTTTTCACTGCAGTGTTCCACTTACACAAAATATACTGGTCATTCAGATGATGCTAATATCATCTACTAAACAGGTATTGTTGTCTGGCTATTGTACCCTTAACCCTGGGCAACCGCGGAAAGAGCAAGGCAGTCAAATGACACCATGCTGGCCATAATGTCCAGTTCTGGTCACCATCATACAAAAAAGAGGCTTAGACCCTACAAATATTGCATAGAAGAGCAACAAAGATAATAAGTGATCTGGAATCTAAACTGTATGATGAACAACTGAAGGAATTAGATATGTCTAGTCTAATGAACAAAGGACTATGGGTGAAATGAAAGCAGTTTTCTAGTATTTGATGGGCTGTCACAGACAAAAGGGGCAAGGAGGTTAACATATTCTCCAAAGCAGGGGTCTCCAACCATGGCAACTTTAAGACTTGTGAACTTCAACTTCCAGAATTCCTCAGCCAGCTTTGCTGGCTGAGGAGTTCTGGGAATTGAAGTCCACAACTCTTAACGCTTTGCTGGCTGAGGAATTATGGGAATTGAAGTCCACAAGTCTTAAAGCTTTGCTAGCTGAGGAATTATGGGAATTGAAGTCCACAAGTCTTAAAGCTTTGCTAGCTGAGGAGTTCTGGGAATTGAAGTCCACAAGTCTTAAAGCTTTGCTAGCTGAGGAGTTCTGGGAATTGAAGTCCACAAGTCTTAAAGCTTTGCTAGCTGAGGAGTTCTGGGAATTGAAGTCCACAAGTCTTAAAGCTTTGCTGGCTGAGGAATTCTGGGACTTGAAGTCCACAAGTCTTAAAGCTTTGCTGGCTGAGGAATTCTGGGAATTGAAGTCCACAAGTCTTAAAGCTTTGCTGGCTGAAGAGTTCTGGGAATTGAAGTCCACAAGTCTTAAAGCTTTGCTGGCTGAGGAGTTCTGGGAATTGAAGTCCACAAGTCTTAAAGCTTTGCTAGCTGAGGAGTTCTGGGAATTGAAGTCCACAAGTCTTAAAGCTTTGCTGGCTGAGGAATTCTGGGACTTGAAGTCCACAAGTCTTAAAGCTTTGCTGGCTGAGGAATTCTGGGAATTGAAGTCCACAAGTCTTAACACTTTGCTGGCTGAAGAGTTCTGGGAATTGAAGTCCACAAGTCTTAAAGCTTTGCTGGCTGAGGAGTTCTGGGAATTGAAGTCCACAATTCTTAAAGCTTTGCTGGCTGAAGAGTTCTGGGAATTGAAGCCCACAAGTCTTAAAGCTTTGCTGGCTGAAGAGTTCTGGGAATTGAAGTCCACAAGTCTTAAAGCTTTGCTAGCTGAGGAATTCTGGGAATTGAAGTCCACAAGTCTTAAAGCTTTGCTGGCTGAGGAATTCTGGGAATTGAAGTCCACAACTCTTAACGCTTTGCTGGATGAGGAATTCTGGGAAATGAAGTCCACAAGTCTTAAAGCTTTGCTAGCTGAGGAGTTCTGGGAATTGAAGTCCACAAGTCTTAAAGCTTTGCTGGCTGAGGAATTCTGGGACTTGAAGTCCACAAGTCTTAAAGCTTTGCTGGCTGAGGAATTCTGGGAATTGAAGTCCACAAGTCTTAAAGCTTTGCTGGCTGAAGAGTTCTGGGAATTGAAGTCCACAAGTCTTAAAGCTTTGCTGGCTGAGGAATTCTGGGACTTGAAGTCCACAAGTCTTAAAGCTTTGCTGGCTGAGGAATTCTGGGAATTGAAGTCCACAAGTCTTAACGCTTTGCTGGCTGAAGAGTTCTGGGAATTGAAGTCCACAAGTCTTAAAGCTTTGCTGGCTGAGGAGTTCTGGGAATTGAAGTCCACAAGTCTTAACGCTTTGCTGGCTGAAGAGTTCTGGGAATTGAAGTCCACAAGTCTTAAAGCTTTGCTGGCTGAGGAATTCTGGGAATTGAAGTCCACAATTCTTAAAGCTTTGCTGGCTGAAGAGTTCTGGGAATTGAAGCCCACAAGTCTTAAAGCTTTGCTGGCTGAAGAGTTCTGGGAATTGAAGTCCACAAGTCTTAAAGCTTTGCTGGCTGAGGAATTCTGGGAATTGAAGTCCACAAGTCTTAAAGCTTTGCTGGCTGAGGAATTCTGGGACTTGAAGTCCACAAGTCTTAAAGCTTTGCTGGCTGAGGAATTCTGGGAATTGAAGTCCACAAGTCTTAACACTTTGCTGGCTGAAGAGTTCTGGGAATTGAAGTCCACAAGTCTTAAAGCTTTGCTGGCTGAGGAGTTCTGGGAATTGAAGTCCACAATTCTTAAAGCTTTGCTGGCTGAAGAGTTCTGGGAATTGAAGCCCACAAGTCTTAAAGCTTTGCTGGCTGAAGAGTTCTGGGAATTGAAGTCCACAAGTCTTAAAGCTTTGCTAGCTGAGGAATTCTGGGAATTGAAGTCCACAAGTCTTAAAGCTTTGCTGGCTGAGGAATTCTGGGAATTGAAGTCCACAACTCTTAACGCTTTGCTGGATGAGGAATTCTGGGAAATGAAGTCCACAAGTCTTAAAGCTTTGCTAGCTGAGGAGTTCTGGGAATTGAAGTCCACAAGTCTTAAAGCTTTGCTGGCTGAGGAATTCTGGGACTTGAAGTCCACAAGTCTTAAAGCTTTGCTGGCTGAGGAATTCTGGGAATTGAAGTCCACAAGTCTTAAAGCTTTGCTGGCTGAAGAGTTCTGGGAATTGAAGTCCACAAGTCTTAAAGCTTTGCTGGCTGAGGAATTCTGGGACTTGAAGTCCACAAGTCTTAAAGCTTTGCTGGCTGAGGAATTCTGGGAATTGAAGTCCACAAGTCTTAACGCTTTGCTGGCTGAAGAGTTCTGGGAATTGAAGTCCACAAGTCTTAAAGCTTTGCTGGCTGAGGAGTTCTGGGAATTGAAGTCCACAAGTCTTAACGCTTTGCTGGCTGAAGAGTTCTGGGAATTGAAGTCCACAAGTCTTAAAGCTTTGCTGGCTGAGGAATTCTGGGAATTGAAGTCCACAATTCTTAAAGCTTTGCTGGCTGAAGAGTTCTGGGAATTGAAGCCCACAAGTCTTAAAGCTTTGCTGGCTGAAGAGTTCTGGGAATTGAAGTCCACAAGTCTTAAAGCTTTGCTGGCTGAGGAATTCTGGGAATTGAAGTCCACAAGTCTTAAAGCTTTGCTGGCTGAGGAATTCTGGGAATTGAAGTCCACAACTCTTAACGCTTTGCTGGATGAGGAATTCTGGGAAATGAAGTCCACAAGTCTTAAAGCTTTGCTGGCTGAGGAGTTCTGGGAATTGAAGTCCACAAGTCTTAAAGCTTTGCTGGCTGAGGAGTTCTGGGAATTGAAGTCCACAATTCTTAAAATTTGCTGGCTGAAGAGTTCTGGGAATTGAAGCCCACAAGTCTTAAAGCTTTGCTGGCTGAGGAGTTCTGGGAATTGAAGTCCACAATTCTTAAAGCTTTGCTGGCTGAGGAGTTCTGGGAATTGAAGTCCACAAGTCTTAAAGCTTTGCTGGCTGAGGAATTCTGGGAATTGAAGTCCACAAGTCTTAAAGCTTTGCTGGCTGAGGAATTCTGGGAATTGAAGTCCACAAGTCTTAAAGCTTTGCTGGCTGAAGAGTTCTGGGAATTGAAGTCCACAAGTCTTAAAGCTTTGCTGGCTGAGGAATTCTGGGACTTGAAGTCCACAAGTCTTAAAGCTTTTGGCTGCTGAAGTCACAAGTCTTAAAGCTTTGCTGGCTGAGGAATTCTGGGACTTGAAGTCCACAAGAATTCTGAAGGTCTTAAAGCTTTGCTGGCTGAGGATTGAAGTCCACAAGTTCTGAAGTCCACAAGTCTTAAAGCTTTGCTGGCTGAAGTCCACAAGTCTTAAAGCTTTGCTGGGATTCGGGACTTGAAGTCCACAAGAGGAAGTTCTGGGAAGCTTTGCTTGAAGTCCACAAGTCTTAAAGCTTTGCTGGCTTGAAGTCCACAATTCTAAAGCTTTGCTGGCTGAAGAGTTCTGGGAATTGAAGTCCACAAGTCTTAAAGCTTTGCTGGCTGAAGAGTTCTGGGAATTGAAGTCCACAAGTCTTAAAAGCTGAGGAATTCTGGGCTGAAGTCCACAAGTCTTAAAGCTTGCTAGCTGAGGAATTCTGGGAATTGAAGTCCACAAGTCTTAAAGCTTTGCTGAGAGCTGAGGAGTTCTGGGAATTGAAGTCCACAAGTCTTAAAGCTTTGCTGGCTGAGGAATTCTTGAAGTCCACAAGTCTTAAAGCTTTGCTGGCTGAGGAATTCTGGGAATTGAAGTCCACAAGTCTAAAGCTGAGAGTTCTGGGCTGAAGGAGTTCTGAGGAAATTGAAGTCCACAAGTCTTAAAGCTTTGCTGGCTGAAGCTTTGCTCCACAAGTCTTAAAGCTTTGCTGGCTGAGGAGTTCTGGGAATTGAAGTCCACAAGTCTTAAAGCTTTGCTGGCTGAGGAATTCTGGGACTTGAAGTCCACAAGTCTTAAAGCTTTGCTTTTGGCTGGCTGATTGAAGAAGTCTAAAGCTCTGCTGGCTCTGGGAATTGAAGTCCACAAGTCTTAAAGCTTTGCTGGCTGAAGAGTTCTGGGAATTGAAGTCCACAAGTCTTAAAGCTTTGCTGGCTGAGGAATTCTGGGAATTGAAGTCCACAAGTCTTAAAGCTTTGCTGGCTGAGGAATTCTGGGAATTGAAGTCCATAAGTCTTAACGCTTTGCTGGCTGAGGAGTTCTGGGAATTGAAGTCCACAATTCTTAAAGCTTTGCTGGCTGAAGAGTTCTGGGAATTGAAGCCCACAAGTCTTAAAGCTTTGCTGGCTGAAGAGTTCTGGGAATTGAAGTCCACAAGTCTTAAAGCTTTGCTGGCTGAGGAATTCTGGGAATTGAAGTCCACAAGTCTTAAAGCTTTGCTAGCTGAGGAATTCTGGGAATTGAAGTCCACAACTCTTAACGCTTTGCTGGCTGAGGAATTCTGGGAATTGAAGTCCACAAGTCTTAAAGCTTTGCTAGCTGAGGAGTTCTGGGAATTGAAGTCCACAAGTCTTAAAGCTTTGCTAGCTGAGGAGTTCTGGGAATTGAAGTCCACAAGTCTTAAAGCTTTGCTGGCTGAGGAATTCTGGGACTTGAAGTCCACAAGTCTTAAAGCGTTGCTGGCTGAGGAATTCTGGGAATTGAAGTCCACAAGTCTTAAAGCTTTGCTGGCTGAAGAGTTCTGGGAATTGAAGTCCACAAGTCTTAAAGCTTTGCTGGCTGAGGAATTCTGGGAATTGAAGTCCACAAGTCTTAAAGCCTTGCTGGCTGAGGAATTCTGGGAATTGAAGTCCACAACTCTTAACGCTTTGCTGGCTGAGGAATTCTGGGAATTGAAGTCCACAAGTCTTAAAGCTTTGCTAGCTGAGGAGTTCTGGGAATTGAAGTCCACAAGTCTTAAAGCTTTGCTAGCTGAGGAGTTCTGGGAATTGAAGTCCACAAGTCTTAAAGCTTTGCTGGCTGAGGAATTCTGGGACTTGAAGTCCACAAGTCTTAAAGCTTTGCTGGCTGAGGAATTCTGGGAATTGAAGTCCACAAGTCTTAAAGCTTTGCTGGCTGAGGAATTCTGGGAATTGAAGTCCACAAGTCTTAAAGCTTTGCTGGCTGAGGAGTTCTGGGAATTGAAGTCCACAAGTCTTAAAGCTTTGCTGGCTGAGGAGTTCTGGGAATTGAAGTCCACAAGTCTTAAAGCTTTGCTGGCTGAGGAATTCTGGGACTTGAAGTCCACAAGTCTTAAAGCTTTGCTGGCTGAGGAATTCTGGGAATTGAAGTCCACAAGTCTTAAAGCTTTGCTGGCTGAGGAATTCTGGGAATTGAAGTCCACAAGTCTTAAAGCTTTGCTGGCTGAGGAATTCTGGGAATTGAAGTCCACAAGTCTTAAAGCTTTGCTGGCTGAGGAGTTCTGGGAATTGAAGTCCACAAGTCTTAACGCTTTGCTGGCTGAGGAGTTCTGGGAATTGAAGTCCACAATTCTTAAAGCTTTGCTGGCTGAAGAGTTCTGGGAATTGAAGCCCACAAGTCTTAAAGCTTTGCTGGCTGAAGAGTTCTGGGAATTGAAGTCCACAAGTCTTAAAGCTTTGCTGGCTGAGGAATTCTGGGAATTGAAGTCCACAAGTCTTAAAGCTTTGCTAGCTGAGGAATTCTGGGAATTGAAGTCCACAACTCTTAACGCTTTGCTGGCTGAGGAATTCTGGGAATTGAAGTCCACAAGTCTTAAAGCTTTGCTAGCTGAGGAGTTCTGGGAATTGAAGTCCACAAGTCTTAAAGCTTTGCTAGCTGAGGAGTTCTGGGAATTGAAGTCCACAAGTCTTAAAGCTTTGCTGGCTGAGGAATTCTGGGACTTGAAGTCCACAAGTCTTAAAGCGTTGCTGGCTGAGGAATTCTGGGAATTGAAGTCCACAAGTCTTAAAGCTTTGCTGGCTGAAGAGTTCTGGGAATTGAAGTCCACAAGTCTTAAAGCTTTGCTGGCTGAGGAATTCTGGGAATTGAAGTCCACAAGTCTTAAAGCCTTGCTGGCTGAGGAATTCTGGGAATTGAAGTCCACAACTCTTAACGCTTTGCTGGCTGAGGAATTCTGGGAATTGAAGTCCACAAGTCTTAAAGCTTTGCTAGCTGAGGAGTTCTGGGAATTGAAGTCCACAAGTCTTAAAGCTTTGCTAGCTGAGGAGTTCTGGGAATTGAAGTCCACAAGTCTTAAAGCTTTGCTGGCTGAGGAATTCTGGGACTTGAAGTCCACAAGTCTTAAAGCTTTGCTGGCTGAGGAATTCTGGGAATTGAAGTCCACAAGTCTTAAAGCTCTGCTGGCTGAGGAATTCTGGGAATTGAAGTCCACAAGTCTTAAAGCTTTGCTAGCTGAGGAGTTCTGGGAATTGAAGTCCATAAGTCTTAACGCTTTGCTGGCTGAGGAGTTCTGGGAATTGAAGTCCACAATTCTTAAAGCTTTGCTGGCTGAAGAGTTCTGGGAATTGAAGCCCACAAGTCTTAAAGCTTTGCTGGCTGAAGAGTTCTGGGAATTGAAGTCCACAAGTCTTAAAGCTTTGCTGGCTGAGGAATTCTGGGAATTGAAGTCCACAAGTCTTAAAGCTTTGCTAGCTGAGGAATTCTGGGAATTGAAGTCCACAACTCTTAACGCTTTGCTGGCTGAGGAATTCTGGGAATTGAAGTCCACAAGTCTTAAAGCTTTGCTAGCTGAGGAGTTCTGGGAATTGAAGTCCACAAGTCTTAAAGCTTTGCTAGCTGAGGAGTTCTGGGAATTGAAGTCCACAAGTCTTAAAGCTTTGCTGGCTGAGGAATTCTGGGACTTGAAGTCCACAAGTCTCTTAAAGCGTTGCTGGCTGAGGAATTCTGGGAATTGAAGTCCACAAGTCTTAAAGCTTTGCTGGCTGAAGAGTTCTGGGAATTGAAGTCCACAAGTCTTAAAGCTTTGCTGGCTGAGGAATTCTGGGACTTGAAGTCCACAAGTCTTAAAGCTTTGCTGGCTGAGGAATTCTGGGAATTGAAGTCCACAAGTCTTAAAGCTTTGCTGGCTGAGGAATTCTGGGAATTGAAGTCCACAAGTCTTAAAGCTTTGCTGGCTGAGGAATTCTGAGAATTGAAGTCCACAAGTCTTAACGCTTTGCTGGCTGAAGAGTTCTGGGAATTGAAGTCCACAAGTCTTAAAGCTTTGCTGGCTGAGGAGTTCTGGGAATTGAAGTCCACAAGTCTTAAAGCTTTGCTGGCTGAGGAATTCTGGGACTTGAAGTCCACAAGTCTTAAAGCTTTGCTGGCTGAGGAATTCTGGGAATTGAAGTCCACAAGTCTTAAAGCTGAAGAGTTCTGGGAATTGAAGTCCACAAGTCTTAAAGCTTTGCTAGCTGAGGAGTTCTGGGAATTGAAGTCCACAAGTCTTAAAGCTTTGCTGGCTGAGGAATTCTGGGACTTGAAGTCCACAAGTCTTAAAGCTTTGCTGGCTGAGGAATTCTGGGAATTGAAGTCCACAAGTCTTAAAGCTGAAGAGTTCTGGGAATTGAAGTCCACAAGTCTTAAAGCTTTGCTGGCTGAGGAATTCCGGGAATTGAAGTCCACAAGTCTTAAAGCTTTGCTGGCTGAGGAATTCTGAGAATTGAAGTCCACAAGTCTTAACGCTTTGCTGGCTGAGGAGTTCTGGGAATTGAAGTCCACAATTCTTAAAGCTTTGCTGGCTGAAGAGTTCTGGGAATTGAAGCCCACAAGTCTTAAAGCTTTGCTGGCTGAAGAGTTCTGGGAATTGAAGTCCACAAGTCTTAAAGCTTTGCTGGCTGAGGAATTCTGGGAATTGAAGTCCACAAGTCTTAAAGCCTTGCTGGCTGAGGAATTCTGGGAATTGAAGTCCACAACTCTTAACGCTTTGCTGGCTGAGGAATTCTGGGAATTGAAGTCCACAAGTCTTAAAGCTTTGCTAGCTGAGGAGTTCTGGGAATTGAAGTCCACAAGTCTTAAAGCTTTGGTAGCTGAGGAGTTCTGGGAATTGAAGTCCACAAGTCTTAAAGCTTTGCTGGCTGAGGAATTCTGGGACTTGAAGTCCACAAGTCTTAAAGCTTTGCTGGCTGAGGAATTCTGGGAATTGAAGTCCACAAGTCTTAAAGCTCTGCTGGCTGAGGAATTCTGGGAATTGAAGTCCACAAGTCTTAAAGCTTTGCTAGCTGAGGAGTTCTGGGAATTGAAGTCCACAAGTCTTAAAGCTTTGCTGGCTGAGGAATTCTGAGAATTGAAGTCCACAAGTCTTAAAGCTTTGCTGGCTGAGGAGTTCTGGGAATTGAAGTCCACAAGTCTTAAAGCTTTGCTGGCTGAGGAATTCTGGGACTTGAAGTCCACAAGTCTTAAAGCTTTGCTGGCTGAGGAATTCTGGGAATTGAAGTCCACAAGTCTTAAAGCTGAAGAGTTCTGGGAATTGAAGTCCACAAGTCTTAAAGCTTTGCTAGCTGAGGAGTTCTGGGAATTGAAGTCCACAAGTCTTAAAGCTTTGCTGGCTGAGGAATTCTGGGACTTGAAGTCCACAAGTCTTAAAGCTTTGCTGGCTGAGGAATTCTGGGAATTGAAGTCCACAAGTCTTAAAGCTGAAGAGTTCTGGGAATTGAAGTCCACAAGTCTTAAAGCTTTGCTGGCTGAGGAATTCCGGGAATTGAAGTCCCCAAGTGTTAAAGCTTTGCTAGCTGAGGAGTTCTGGGAATTGAAGTCCACAAGTCTTAACGCTTTGCTGGCTGAGGAGTTCTGGGAATTGAAGTCCACAATTCTTAAAGCTTTGCTGGCTGAAGAGTTCTGGGAATTGAAGCCCACAAGTCTTAAAGCTTTGCTGGCTGAAGAGTTCTGGGAATTGAAGTCCACAAGTCTTAAAGCTTTGCTGGCTGAGGAATTCTGGGAATTGAAGTCCACAAGTCTTAAAGCCTTGCTGGCTGAGGAATTCTGGGAATTGAAGTCCACAACTCTTAACGCTTTGCTGGCTGAGGAATTCTGGGAATTGAAGTCCACAAGTCTTAAAGCTTTGCTAGCTGAGGAGTTCTGGGAATTGAAGTCCACAAGTCTTAAAGCTTTGCTAGCTGAGGAGTTCTGGGAATTGAAGTCCACAAGTCTTAAAGCTTTGCTGGCTGAGGAATTCTGGGACTTGAAGTCCACAAGTCTTAAAGCTTTGCTGGCTGAGGAATTCTGGGAATTGAAGTCCACAAGTCTTAAAGCTCTGCTGGCTGAGGAATTCTGGGAATTGAAGTCCACAAGTGTTAAAGCTTTGCTAGCTGAGGAGTTCTGGGAATTGAAGTCCACAAGTTGGAGACCCCTGCTCCAAAGCATCTGAGGGCAGGACAACAAATAGCAGATGGGAACTAATCAAGCAGAGAAGCAACCTGGAATGAAGGAGAAACTTCCTGACAGTGAGGAGAATTAACCAGTGGAACAGCTTTGCCTTCAGAAGTTGTGGCTGCTCCATCACTGGAGGCTTTTAAGAAGAGACTGGACAGCCACTTGTCTGAAATGTTATAGGGTCTCCTACTTCAGCAGGGGGTTGGTCTAGAAGACCGCTAAGGTCTCTTCCAACTCTGTTAATCTATATTCTATGAAAATTATGTGGTTTTAACGTAATTACACAATGACCCTTGTTGCATCTTCCTGGCTTGTAGCAGATTTCTGTTCTCCTCATATGTTTCTATGCTATGAAGATTGAGACTTTTTCTCTCTCAAAAAACAACAGCATTCCATTCCATTCACTTCAACCTTCAAATATCCAGACATTTCAACCTTTCAAGCACAATTCATTCCTGCCGTTTAGCGATGAATCACCTGGCAGGCTTCCAAACTCTTGTGCTGGATTTACAGTAATGAAATTACAGGGTTGCAGGAAGGAAGCAAAATGAATAGATTTTTTTTAAACAACAAATATTAGTTAAACCCAAGGTACAGTCATGGTTATCTGAAACAAAGCAGAGGTGGTATTCGGCAGGTTCTGACCAGTTCTGGAGAACCGATAGCGGAAATTTTGAGTAGTTTGGAGAACCGGCAAATCCCACCTCTGACTGGAGAAGATTTTACAGTCTCCTTCCCCTGCCACGCCCACCAAGCCACGCCCACAGAACCGGTAGTAAAAAAAAATTGAATCCCACCACTGAAACAAAGGTAATACTGCAAATAGGTGGCAAGGCCAATTTTATCTGGGCAGTCTGGAGGGAAGTGAGAATGAGCACATAGTTGGATAATCAGAAAAAAAAAACACCTTACTATTTGGTGCACACAAGTTAATGTTACAATAATAGCAGAAGTTATGGATAATATCGGGGTGGGCTGCTGGGGGTTCATAGGGGTTCGGGAGAGCTCCTAGCTAAGATTTTGCACAGTTTGGAGAACCCCAAATCCCACTCCTGGCTGGCGCCATCCACCCCTCCCCTCTCCTTCCAGGAGTCTCCACACGGCCTGTTTTGGATGCAGGTAAGTGCACGGCACACACAGAGGCTCAGGGAGGGCAAAAAACAGGCTTCCTGGAAGTTCATGAAGGCCGGAAATGGGCCCGTTTCCAGCTTCCAGAGAGCCTCCGGAGCCCGGGAAGCAGGGGTGGGATTCTACCGGTTCGCACCTACTCGCTAGAACCGGTTGTTAACATTCTAAGCAGTTCTGAGAACCGATTGTTAGAAGAAATTACTGGCCTAATCCTGTAAGGAAGGCAGGAAGGAAACATTCTGGTGTTGCTTACAGAAGCTGCCTCTCTGTTAACCTTTATTATATTCTTGGCAGGACTAGACTTCCTGTCTCAGGAACTTCTCTGGAGTTTTTTTCCCCCTCCTTTGCTGGTATTTTGCTTGTGTGGAGTGGCCATTCAAAGTTACAATGGCACTAAAAAAAGTGATTTATGACCATTTTCCATACTTATGACTGTTGCAGCATCCCCACAGTCAGGAGAGGCCAGGCGAGGAGATGCATGCCTCGATGTGAGTGATGTTGAGTTGGCCATGCCCAATCAGCCACATGACCACCAAGCCACACCCACCACCTAAGCCACGCCCACAGATCCGGTTGTTAAAAATTTGAATCCCACCCCTACCGGGGAGGCTGTCTTTGCCCTCCCGGAGGCTCGAGGAAAACCTCCAGAGCCCAGAGAGGGCAAAGATGCACCCCCCCGCCACCATAGTGCAGGAGGCTGACTAGGCCACACCCATCATAGCCACGCCCACCCAGGAACTGGGCAAAGAACCCTTTGCTAAAATTTTTGAAGCCCACCCCTGGTTAACGTTACAATAATAGCAGAAGTCATGGATAATATAATGCTAATTCCTACATATTTATGTGCAATATTATAGATTTGCTCCTTAAGAGGAGCCACACATTGGAAAAAGCCGTTAGATTTTTCACTCCAGCTATGAATCCTGATTATGTTCTCTGTCCCCTTAAACAAAACCATGGGCCTATCAGACTTCTGATCATTTAGCCAGGGATGGGCCATCTCAGGTTTGAAGGTTTTGTGAGAACACCCAACATTCTCCCTCTCTGATGGGGATAGGTGAGTTCTAAATTTGATAAATAAACAAATAAAACATGAAGCTGCGAATAGCATGTGGCACATGCACACCCTGCTTATAACACACACAGGCTTAAAGAACTGCTGGTCCAACAGTTTGTTGTGAGGGCCGGAAAATAATGGATTTGTAGCTCTGCCACCACAAAAATCCATTCTGATTATTAAGCCATGAGAAACGTTTGCTGTCCTTGATGAAACACTGGCCCTTGTCTGTCTCAGTCTTTCTGTTTCTATTTATCAGGATTTCATGCAAAGAGTCCACACGCCATCATTTTTGGTCAAATCTTTGCACACTTTTCTTTGTGTCAAGGATATGCTTTGGTACAGAGGTGATATTCAGCAGGTTCTGAGCAGTTCTGGAGAACCGGTAGCGGAAATTTTGAGTAGTTCGGAGAACCGGCAAATACCACCTCTGACTGGCCCCGCCAACCTCATCTATTCTCTGCCTCCCATTGAGTCCCACCTGATCGGCTGGGTCTTCTTTTGTTGCCCTGCATAGGAGAACGGAGCTGGAAAGCAGGTTAGTGAGGTGGGGAGGGAATGGAGATTTTACAGTATCCCTCCCCTGCCATGCCCATCAAGCCACACTCACCAAGCCACATCACGCCCACCATGCCACACCCACAGAACCGGTATAAATTTTTTTGAATCCCACCACTGCTTTGGTACCAAACAGAGACACTTGACATGATGACATCAGTATAACTCTCATTGAAACTCATATTAAAAAGCAAATGAGCCTCTTTCTCTCTTGCTTGAAGTTTTGAATCTATCAAATATATACAGGTCATCCTTATTATCAATATATACAACTCAATCCTCAACAATTGAGCCAAAAACTTATGTTGCTATGTGAAGACATTTGTTAAGTGAGTTTGGCCCTATGTTACAACTTTTCTTACCGCGTTTGTTAAGTGAATCAGTGCAGTCATTAAGTCAGTAACACAGTTGTTAAGTGAATCCGGCTTCCCCATTGACTGCTTGTCAGAAGTCCGCAAAAGTTGATCATGTGACCCTGGGATATTGCAACCGTCATAAATATGAACCAGTTGACAAGCATCCAAATGTAAATCACAATGACTATGGGGATGTTGCAATGGTCATAAGTGTGAAAAATAGTCAAGTCACTTTTTTTCAGCACTGTGGTAACTTCAAATGGTCACTAAGCAAACTGTTGTAAGTTGAGGACTACCCGTAGTCCAGGGTTGGGATTCTACCGGTTCTGCCCAGTTCTATAGAGCCAGTTGCTCTGAAGAGCAAGAGACACTGAACTGGTTCTGTGTCTGCTGCTGTTTTGGCCCACCCACCCGCCTGGGCTCTTACCTGTCTTTTATTTCCTGCTTTTTCAACCTCAGCTGCTTTGCGCGGCAAAGCAGAGCTTAGGGTTGTTTTACACGTGCACACAGCGCAAAACGTAGTCACCCAACCAGTAGTAACACCAGTTGAATCCCACCCCTGCCGTAGTCTTGTTTTTAAAAATGCACCGGTGTCAGATGTTTTAGTTCACTTTTTTCAAAGCACAGAGAGTTAAAGGTCTCTTTGGCCTCCTCTGCAATCCGAAATCCCTCTTTCCTAAAATGTTCCCAGTTGAAAGACACCAGTGAGAGCCAAATCACTGTCATTTCAAGCTCTGTCTAGCCATCAAGTTACAAAAATAATCTAATTATGTGTTTGTGTCGGGAAAAAAAAGAAAGAGAAAAAAAGGAAAGAAACAAACTCCTCGCCCTTTCTAAAATAGTACGATTCATTTGTAGGTTCTGCTCTGCCTCTTCGGCCAAAGGTGCCATTTCCCAGCAGAATTGGATGAGTTCAGAGGTTATTTTAAACTGAGCACAGCCTAACCATTCCCCCATCCTTTTTCACGGCCAGGAATATTCCAGTTTTCCTTGCAAAGGTAATCGGTTAGCCTCCGAGGGCAAGATGGAGCTGGCGGTACGGAGTTATTTTGTCAATGCTTCAAGAGTCTCAGCAATTATAGTAATGGGCATCTTTCTTCAATTAGCAGGTAAGCTATTTGGGTCTCTTTACAGTTTGGACATATTTGCCTGGCCATCCCCACCCCAATGCAGTTTCTGTGAACAAACATGCCTTCCGGAGAAACCAAAGAGCCATCATTGGCTCAGGGAACCCACCCAGAAGGTTATTTTTACACAGATATAATAATGACACGTTCCCGTGGGCCAATCAGGACAGGGGTGGGCCATCCTTTCTCAGAGTCCGCACTGTTTTGGAAGGGAACTCTGGGGTGCTACATATTAATGGTAGGCAGAGCTTAAGCAGGCGGTGGGTGGGCAGAGGCAAAAGCCCATTGTGTCGGTTTGTGATCCGCCTGGCAACCTTATTTCTCTCCCTCCCTCCCTCTCTTTCTCTCTCTCACTCTCTCTCTCTGTATATATGTATATATATGTGTGATATAGATAGATAGATAGATAGATAGATAGATAGATAGATAGATAGAGATAGAGATATAAAAATATAGATATAGATATATAGATAGAGATAGAGATATAGAGAGATAGAGATATACATATATACATATATACATACATACATACACACATACATACACACACACATACATATATACATATATATATATATATATATTTAGAGAGATAGAGATATAAAACTATAGATATAGATATATAGATATAGGTATAGAGATACAGATATAGATATATAGAGATAGATATATAGAGATATACATACATACATACATACATACATGTATATATATATATATTTAGATAGATAGAGATAGAGATATAAAACTATAGATATAGATATATAGAGATAGAGATATAGAAATATAGAGATATAGAGATAGATATAGATATATAGCAATATACATACATACATACATACATACATACATACATACATATTTCTCCATCTGTTCTTGAGATAGCAGAAAAACATCTCAGCAGCAATTGTACTGACTTCTTTGCTGATGGAAAAGAATATTGTACTTGCAAACCCACCAGAAGCCAGATTAATAAAAAAGGATTGATAGATTCCCTGGCTTCCTTTCCCCTCCTGCCTCTATGCCATGTCAGCAGTAAAGAAATTATCAACCACGCTCTCTAATGTGGTTGTGAGGCCAATTTTAGAGATTCGTAGAATTGTGAGTTGTGCCCCTTGCCCAACTGCTCAACTAACAGAATAACAGAGTTGGAAGGGACCTTGGAGGTCTTCTAGTCCAACCCCCTGCTCAGGCAGGAAACCCTACACCACTTCAGACAAATGGTTATCCAATCTTTTGTTAAAAACTTCCAGTGTTGGAGCATTCACAACTTCTGGAGACAAAATTGTTCCACTGATTAATTGCTCTAACTATCAGGAAATTTCTCCTTAGTTCTAAGTTGCTTCTCTCCTTGATTAGTTTCCCCCCATGGCTTCTTGTCCTGCCCTCAGGGGCTTTGGAGAATAGCTTGACTCCCCCTTCTTTGTGGCAGCGCCTGAGATACTGGAACACTGATACCATGTTACCCCTAGTCCTTCTTTTCATTAAACTAGACATACCCAGTTCCTGCAACTGTTCTTCGTATGTTTTAGCCTCCATTCCCCTAATCATCTTTGTTGCTTTTCTCTGCATCTTTTTCTACAATCTCAATCTCACAGGGTGAAGTGGAAAAGTGTTTTCCTGATCTTCTTCCTAATGCCTATCTAGTCTGCATCTATAAGAGCCATGGTGTCACAGTGGTTAGAGTGCAGTACTGCAGGCTACTTCTGCTGATCATTGGTTGCCAGCAGTTTAGCAGTTCGAATCTCACCAGGCTCAAGATTGACTCAGCCTTCCATCCTTCTGAGGTGGTAAAATGAGGACCCAGATGGTTGGGGGCAATAGGCTGACTCTGTAAACTGCTTAGAGAGGGCTGTGAAGCACTGTGAAGCGGTATATAAGTCTATAAGTGCTATTGTTATTGCATATTAATTGTGGTATTTCTGCGCATGGGTTGAGTGCTATTTCAGAAGAGTGCCAAATGAGGCCCATTTTTCACCCTCCCCGAGGCTACACACAAGCCCTGCACTTATCTGTGATCCAAAATGGGCTGCATGGGGACTACTTGGAGGGGCGGGGTGGGGTGGGCGGGGCCAGCCACGGGGTGAGATTTGCCAGTTCGCTGAACTGGCCATAAAATTAACAACTGGTTCATCCTAACCAGTGCGAACAGGTAGCTGCCTATCTATCTATCTATCTATCTATCTATCTATCTATCTATCTATCTATCTATCTATCTATCTATCTATCTATCTATCTATCTACCTACCTACCTACCTACCTACCTACCTACCTACCTACCTACCTATTTCTGTTAAAACAAATTTATATGACTGCCCAACTTACCCACAGTGACTCTGGGCAGCTTACATTAAAAACCCACAAGATAAAACCCATAAAAAGTTACCACACCTCTTCCTGTGGCCGCAGCAAATATAGTCACCCTAGCCACTTGACTGGCTCCATATCACCCTGGGGTTCCCAGACCTGCTGATGGAACCACATCTTCAGGACCTTCCAGAAATGTAATAAGATGGGAGCTGATCTTATCTCCAAGGGAATGATGTCCCAATACAAAGGGATACTAACGTTAACTTTAATAGGTCCAATGATAACACACGTACTTAGTACTATAACACACAGCTGGCAAAATCCAGTTCTCCTTCCTAGACTAAATTTATTCTGTTATTCGATGCTTTTCAAGGATAACACACAAATTTGGCTGGGCAAAAAACAGAAGGTACAGTAGTTATGTTTGTATGTTCACATTTGTTATTTTCTGCCAGGATCTCAAACAATTGCTTCTGACAACATTTTACCTGCTATCAAGAATGCTACCCGGAATATTTCTATAATTTCTACTGGAAGTATAGATGCCAGCACATCTGAAGATCGCAGCACTGCTGCCCAGACATTAGTTCCTTGGGTCACCAGATATGGTGGGGCAAATACTTTCCGTCTTGAAGAGGCTTCCATTACTGAAAGAAGCATGACTTCAACAGCTAGTAGTACCTTCACTCCTCCTGCCATTTACAGCACAGAAGCCTCCATCCCCACATCAGAAGCTTCCAGGAAAAATGAAGCAATCTCTACTTTTGTATCTGATGTTACCACTGTGGGGAGTATAACTCAACACTTTACTAAGATACCAACCAAAGAGATCATCCAACAGGAAGGAATCACCATTTCTTTGGATTCAAAAGCTGATACCATGGCCACAGTGCCTGTGAATCCCACTAAAGGCATTGCCACAGAAACCACTACTGGGATGACTTCCAGAAGCAATGATAAAATGTTTACTCCAATGACTACTGAATCTGCCACCAAAAGCTCCATTACACTCAGTGATGTAGGCTCAACTGGAACCATTTTTCTTGAGATAGTGAATGGCAGTACCACATTTACACAATCCAGTTCTGGCATCAAAACTTCCACAGCTCCTGATAATGGTGATAAAATTTCCACTTTCATGACCACTATCGCTGCTTCAGAGATCACCTCAGGTAGAGGAACCATCATTTCTCCAGGTTCAAGGGCTCACACAGAAACAGTTGTGGCATCCAGCTCTGTGGCGGTGTCTTCCAAAAATACCGTCCAACCTTCTCTTTTGGCTGACTCCCCTACCACATTATCATCCATCTCAGCTGCTTCTGAGACTTCAACTAGTTTGGACTTCATCAAGGGCATTGAAGTACCTGTCTCTGAAGCTTCCATTCCTGAAGCAACTGTTCCTGCAGCCAACACCACTAGCACAGAATCCTCTCTTCTGAAAATACTATTTCCTGTTTCAGATACCAGTACTACAAAGGCTACCTCTGCTGGTAGCACTTCACCCATCTTGGCTTCTACAACTAACTGTGAACCTAGCGTTCCTCTAGATTCCAACAGTGGAGGTGATGTCTCCACTTCTACCATTTCTGGAAATGATGAGGAAACATCTCCTCCCTTGGGTCACATCACTGCCTTTGGAAGCATCATACCTGAAACTGAGTCTTCCAAAAGAAGAAGGCCCATTATCACAACTGTTGGAAGTACTGTTGAAATACCTTCTGTTTTGACTCATGTCATTAGAGCTGAAGAAAGTGTAGAAGAACGCTCTAGTTTTGTGGCTCCAGGAAAACCTACTTCTTCTGTAACTTCCAATGCCGTAACTGAAATGTCCACTCCGGTGCCTTCCACAAGACTTAGTAACACATCAAATTCTTCATCTAACATTGCAGTTATTGAAACTTCCACTTCTATATCAAATACTAATACAGAAATATTTTTGGTTCCCAATAGTGATTCTAGAACCCAGATTTCCATTGGGCCTGAAATTTCTAGTTCATTACCCTCCAAAGATGGTCCTGAAATCTCTATTTCTACAGATAGCACTACTCAAACTTCCATTCTTTCCGGGACAACATATACAACCATGGGCACAATTTTTTTGGCTCCAAAGGTAGCAATAACTTCTGAAACTCAAACAACTGACTCAAATCGCTCTCTCTCTAGAGAGATTCTGGAAGCTGCTACTGGAACCAATGTGACCTCTGCAACAAATGTAACACCTCAAGTCCCCATCCCTAAGGCAATGCCTGCCCCTACTATTATGACCTCCACCATAACTTCAGGTAAGATTATCAACTATATTGATAGAAGAGAATATCATGTAGCTCAGGGCTGAACTGTGTTAATGAACATTTCATTACCAAACTTGGCAACATCATCAGTGCCCTGAAGATATCACCTAGCTGTGTAATGAAAACATGTCCCAGAAAACCACCAAGCTCAGAAAGCACTAAGGCCCCCACATTACCAGCTGTGCTTTCAAAGGCAGGGTGAAACATGTTAGAGAACATTCTTTGCTTGGTAAAATGTTTTCCAATTAGGCTTTTATAATGTGAATTGAGGGATGCGGTGACTCAGTGGCTAAGACGTTGAGCTTGTTGATCAGAAAAATCGGCAGTTCGGTGGTTCGAACTGTGAGCTCCCGTTACTTGTCCCAGCTTCTGCCAACCTAGCAGTTCAAAAGCATGTAAAAATACAAGTAGAAAAATAGAGACCACTTTGGTGGGAAGGTAACAGCATTCCATGCGCCTTCGGCATTTAGTCATACTGGCCACATGACCATGGAGACGTCTTCGGACAGTGCTGGCTCTTCAGCTTTGTAACGGAGATGAACACTGCCCCCTAGAGCTGGAAAGGACTAGCACGTATGTGCAAGAGGAACCTTTACCTTTACCTAAAGTGAATTGGGAGTGTGTTGAGAGAAAAGTCCACATAATACCATTGTGGTTTGGATATACATAGGATTAGGAGGCATGGAATTGGGAGAAAACATGGGATACTATGGGCTACCTACTTAGGTATGATTAATGTGTGCCCAGACATCCAGAAAAATCTTGGAATCTCATTAATTTCCATATACATCTAAAAAAATTGGGGAGAGACAAATATTATTTGAATGTAATTCCTGTTCTTACCCATTTTATGATCTGTCATTTTCTTTAGGTTCTGCTGGGCTGCCCTTATGGGCTATTATCTCAATCTGTCTGACTATGGGCTTAGTCCTATTGCTTCTTCTAAGCCTTCCTTTTTTGGTAAGTAACCCAATCAACAGGGCCATTTCTTTGGTGAACCATTGGTCAATAGTGGAATTCAATTTTTTTTTACTACCGGTTCTGTGGATGTGGCTTGGTGGGCGTGGCAGGGGAAGGATACTGTAAAATCTCCAGTCAGAGGTGCTATTTGCCGGTTCTCTGAACTTCTCAAAATTTCCGCTACCGGTTCTCCAGAACTGGTCAGAACCTGTTGAATACCACCTCTTTCAACCATTGACCAAATGTGTTGTTATGAACAATCCATCATATGGAATTCATGAACATTTTATGAACATTCCATCACAAACCAGCTGCTCAGCAGGATACTGGGAGCCAGGGATGTCCATAGGGTATGGTCCAAATAATCAAGTGGACATAAATTTAAGCATGCGTAGTGACAGCTCAAAATTGTCAAGAAATCTTGGAATTTAGGCCCATGAAGTAAGGATGGAAATTCTTCTTTTTTCAGATTCTTGGACTGCCTTTCCCACGATTGGTCCAATCGAGAATGTATGTTGCCCGCCATTTGATCTGGGAGTCAGATCTTGGAATAGAGTTGGAGAGTGGAGTAGAGAATCATGGAAGAAGTATGATGTGAAAGAGGAAATGCTGAACAAGGATGCACGCTGTGTATTTGGATGATGCAACTAAGACAAAATCCAGCTACCCTTGCATGCAGGCCTGGTAACTATCTTACAGAATACAGAATAACAGAGTTGGAAGGGACTTTGGAAGTCTTTTAATCCAAACCTCTGCTCAGGCAGGAGATCCTATACTATTCCAGACAAATAGCTGTCAAATCTTTTCTTAAAAATCCCTAGTGACGGAGCACAGAACCAATTTCTACAATCCTCTGATCCGGGGTTGTCAAAAAGGCAGCCTGTGGGCCAGATGCATCAAGCGTAGGCCACACCCGCTCCACCTCCGCGAATGGGAAAAACTTCACAAAAATGTCATGTAATGGCAACATGATGCGACAAGTTTGATACCTGTGCTCGAATCCATGGGTTGTTTAAATTTCCTGTCAGGAAGATCTAATATGAAAGATGCATTGGATTGGAAGAAGGGGTGCACAATATTTGAGGGAGGAATGGAAGTTATATTTGGTCTCTTTGTGTTATCCAGAGATATGTTTTCAGAAAGCCCAGGACCAAAAACCTCAATTTTAACAAATTTGATTAATAAATAATCAAATGTAATAATTATATTTTTAATTCAATTTACATTTGAAATAATTAAATTAATTACATTTAGAAATTAAAATTAAAATTGAGCTGTGATGGCGCAGTGGCTAGAATTTAGTACTGCAGGCTAACTCACTGCTCACAGCCAGGAATTTGATCCTGACTGGCTCAAGATTGATTCAGTTTTCCATCCTTCCGAGGATCCAGATTGTTGAGGGCAATGTGCTGACATTTGTAAACCATTCAGAGAGTCCTGTAAAGCAGGGGTCTCCAACCTTGGCAGCTTTGCTGGCTGAGGAATTCTGGGAGTTGAAGTCCACAAGTCTTAAAGTTGCCAAGGTTGGAGACCCCTGCTGTAAAGCACTATGGAATGGTATATAAGTGCTATTGCTACTACCTATGATTATTACAATTTATTTTATGGTGCGAGTTGATGCCATCTTATATTTTAACCATTTGTTCCTTTTGACATATTAAATCTTATCATTGAGGAGGAAAGATATTGATCAAATTAACCCATGGAATTCATTAGAAGACATGGTAAGATACAGAAATAGAGGTCGTCCTCTACTTACAACTGTAAAGGAGCCTGCTCATTACATTTGTAAGTTGTGACAGTCATAAAGTGAGTGATTCTATGTGACCAACTCGATTTTATGACCTTTTTTTTTGCAGCAGTCATTAAGCAAACCCATTGTTTGCTATGGATTTTGCTGAAAAGTGGAAGTAAAAGTTTTTGGCAAAAACATCACAAATTGTAGCCATCAGCCACAGGGCACTGCAAACGGACATAATTGCAGGCTTTTTTTTGACAAGCACCCGAAATGCGGTCATCTGACCATGGAAGTGGGTGGCCATTGGAACCCCAGAACTGGGTCGTAAGGAACTTTTGGGGATCTGGGACTTCCGGTTTGAGCTTCTTCGGCGACAGACCGAAACCTCGTCTCTGCGAGGCTTTGATCCGTGCTCGCCGCTGGAGCGCCCCGAGCCGGCTGGTTTCGGGGCTAAGCCACCCCGTAGAGGTGGTGAAGAAGGGGGAGACTGCCTGCAGGGTTGAGGAGAGCCGCATCTCTCCTCCCCAGCTGGCCATTACTCCCTTTCCCGAAGGCGGTTGTAGAGGTGGTCAGAAATGGCCACCACAAAGAAGAACTTGACCAGAAAAGAATGTGCAGGAGGAAGATAAGAACAGGAAGTTTTGGTTGACCAGGTCAAACAGCAAAAGCAACAAATAAGGTACCCTGGAATTTAAATGTAATAACATTGTTCCCAAAGAAGATTTTGAAGCTGCGAAGGAGAGAGAGAAAGGAAAGGATTAGGGTTTTTTTTCTTCCCTTCCTTATACTGACAGCTAAGAGACTTAAGCAAGAAATTGAAAAAAATCCACTTTGACATTAATAGGCATCTAAGCTGAAAATAAAAGTCAAAGGGATAATAAAGATTTCTGGATATTTAAAAGTTTTTAAAAGCAGGAAAGGAGAGAAAAAAAAGAATAAAAGGGCAGGATCTGGAAAAATGGAGGAGACTGCCTGGAACTAAGGAATGGAACTGTAACTAAAAGGAACTTACAGTGAAATTTCAACAAGATTCCTCAAAGATACATCTTAATTGAAACTTAGTAACAAAATAATAGAACCCCAGGAAGAGAAAGTGGAAAAAAGAAGCAGAAAGAAACAGCCTTGGATTATTTGGATTACTTGGTGATTTTTGGTTTTTGCATCTGGATGACTAAAATTAACCGGGTGGTTGTTTAAAAGTCTTCAAAATGGTATCACTCTTAGAAGAACTGAAAATGGAACTTAAAAAATGGAAAGAAGATGCACAAGAAGGGAGAGGTTCTTTTGGCTTCGTATTTCAATTCTTAGAAATGGAGATCTGGAACTATGAGAAACAACAAGAAACGCTTGCAGAACAAGAAGATTGGGACAAAGAAGAAGCCATCTTTAATGATCAAATAATTTTAAGTGGGGGGGGGGAAGAAAAGGGGGAAAAGAAAGTGAAAGGTTTAAGACTAGAAAAAACAACCAAAAAGAAGAAGAAGAATTTGAAAGATAAGTATAATATTAGAAAGCAACAGAAGAGGGGATTACAGATGAGAGAGTCAGAAGTAGAGAGACGAGGGGGTAAAAAGGGGAGGGAGAAGAAGAGGGGGAAGAAGGCAAGGAAAAGAAGTTGTAAAAGACAGAAACAAGAAATGGAGAAACAGGGAAAAGATATAAGGATTGTAACCATAAGCTTGTTTAGAGATAATGGGTGAAAATTTAATTGCAAAAGGGATTCTGCAAAGGTACATAAGATAGCATTGTTATATTATAAACAGAAATAATTTTAGAAAATATGATTACAATGATGGATAAAATATTTACTGTAATGTAGTTGAATGTTTGGTAATAAATAAATGAATTAAAATGATTGAGAGAATTAAATGGGAACATTTTTAATTATTAGTAATGATTTATAAAAATATAAGTGAGAAATATGGAAAAAAAGAATTAACTATGGAAAGTTTATAAGTGTTCCCAAGGAAGTATGATATTTAATTGAAAAGAAAGGTTAAAGATGTTAAAATTTTAATGAATATTAATGATAGAATTGAATTGGAATGGAATGTGTGCTTTATTTACATATATATATATATATATATATATATATATATATATATATATATATATATATATATATATATATATATATATATATATATATATATTTTTTTTAAGAATATAGTGCGTATTTTAAGAATGTACCAAGCAGAATTCGATTGGAAGTTATGTATTATATTGAATGCTATAATCTTAAAGGTATACATTGAAGCTTAAATAAGAGTTTGAATGGATAAAATTAAAAGATATAAAGGTGTCATACTCCAATTGGTAACTACAGGGAAAATTTTGTTTAATAAGAAAAGATCATATGAAATTGAAACAGGACAGGCAAAAGTACAAATATAATGATTTGATGGAGATGAGATAATTAAAACAAAGTTGAGAAAATTAAAAGTGGGAAAAACTATGTAGAAAATATAAAATGGTAATAAGATATGGAATAGAATATAAAAATGAAGTGATAACCTGGGACCATGCTATTTTCAAAAAAGATGTTTTATTTGTATTTTGTTTTTGTGAAAACCCAAATAAAACTTTCAAAAAAAAAAAAAAAAGGAACTTTTGGCAATCCGTCACAACTTCAAGCATTTGCTATGCCACCAAGTGTAAATTGAGAACTACCTGTAAACAGTATCTTGCATGGTTTTAAAGTCCAATTATAAACCTGGATGGAGAACTATCAGCCTTTAAGGCTCAATGTTCACACTGTTTTGGGGCAGCCAGCCTCTAAATCCCAGTTGCTGAGGAACAACAGAAGGAGACAGATACAGCTCTATCTCCTGCTTATAAGATACCCAAGAGGCATCTGATTGGCCACTGTGAGAAAACAGATAAGAGATTAAGATGAGACTTGGCCTGAGGTAGAAATATTTTAAGAATAAAGATACCCGTCTTTCCCACAACTTCCAGTACTGTCCAATCTCTAAACTAAGTCTGCACCTATAAGCTTATTTCTTTACTCATGCTCCAAAATACAGCAAGCTTGGGAAGTGGGACAATATAATTTTTATCTTTTTTTGCCCCTTTTCTTGCAAATTAGTTGGCTAATTCTCTCACGTGTAGGAAGGAAGGAGGAGGACAGCAGGTGAAGGCAATCCCCCAGAAGCCAGTGTGTTGCACCAATAGTTATAAAGTAGTTCCACACCAAGGAAGGAAGGAAAGCCAAAAGGTATATGCCCAGAGGACTTCTGGGAGAGTACTGAGACCCCCTCACCACCCCAACCTTTCACCCTATAACCTCAGCCCTTCATTTTCTTAATCTACAATCACAATAAATGCTGTGATTTAGACTGCATAGAGTTGATGGAGCTTGGGTCTTGCATTCCAGATGATTTGAGAGTTTGCTTGCACCCTATCCGGCCCACAAGGTGCTTAAATCTGGCCCATGGGGCCACCCTGGAAACAGCAAAGGACCAGCCTGGTGCCTCTGCCGAGAAAACGGACCTCAGGAGCCTGTTTCCGCTGGCAGAGGATTGAGGCCATCGCAGCTGAAAACGGACCTCGGGAGCCTGTTTCCGCTGGCAGAGGATTGCAGGAGGCCATCGCAGCTGAAACGGACCTCGGGAGCCTGTTTCCGCTGGCAGAGGATTGCAGGAGGCCATCGCAGCTGAAACGGACCTCGGGAGCCTGTTTCCGCTGGCAGAGGATTGCAGGAGGCCATCGCAGCTGAAACGGACCTCGGGAGCCTGTTTCCGCTGGCAGAGGATTGCAGGAGGCCATCGCAGCTGAAAACGGACCTCGGGAGCCTGTTTCCGCTGGCAGAGGATTGCAGGAGGCCATCGCAGCTGAAAACGGACCTCGGGAGCCTGTTTCCGCTGGCAGAGGATTGCAGGAGGCCATCGCAGCTGAAAACGGACCTCGGGAGCCTGTTTCCGCTGGCAGAGGATTGCAGGAGGCCATCGCAGCTGAAAACGGACCTCGGGAGCCTGTTTCCGCTGGCAGAGGATTGCAGGAGGCCATCGCAGCTGAAAGCGGACCTCGGGAGCCTGTTTCCGCTGGCAGAGGATTGCAGGAGGCCATCGCAGCTGAAAACGGACCTCGGGAGCCTGTTTCCGCTGGCAGAGGATTGCAGGAGGCCATCACAGCTGAAAATGGAGCTTGGGAGCCTGTTTCTGCTGGCAGAGTGCTCAGGCTGCCACAGGCACACACACCCCCGACATGAGTGATGTCATGCTGGCCACTCCCACCCTGGTCACACCCATCCCAGCCCCCAGAGATCAAACACAACCCTGATGTGGCCCTCAATGGAACTGGGTTTGACATCTCTGCTCTATGATAAGATTCATGCAATTGCCCTGCCCACCAACTATGGGTCTGAAGGATCATCTTGAATGCCTTATATTTATCAAGGGACCTCAAAGCCAGCCAGCGATTCTCCCCTGCAGCAGCTATGGATGAGCAACCTCTTGAGATTCATTGCTCAAAAGTGCAAAGAAGAGCAACTAAGATAATTAAGCTCCTGGAGACAAAAACATTCAAAGAACGGTTGCAGGACCTGCGTATGGCCAGTTTAGAGAAAAGAAGGACTAGGGAATGACATGATAGCGGTATTCCAGTATTTGAGAGGCTGCCACAAAGAAGTAGGGGTCAACTTAATATGACTTCAGCAATAGAGTGGTCAATGTCTGGAATACTCTACCCGACCCTGTAGTTTCTTCCCCAAACCCCAAAAACTTTAACCTTAGACTGTCTACTATTGACCTCACCCCTTTCCTAAGAGGTCTGTAGGGGCGTGCATAAGCGCACCAACGTGCCTTCCGTCCCTGTCCTATTGTTTCTCTTATTCTTCTTTTATTTTTCTTATATGTACCCATTTCATGTATTCACAACTATGTATACACTTATACTTATTATCTTGTAAACAATTGGCAAATCAAATAAATAAATAAAAATAAATAAATAAATAAACTTATTTTCCAAAGCACCAGAAGGCAATACAAGAAACAGTGAATGGAAACTAATGAAGGAGAATAGCAATCTGAAATTGAGGAGAAACTTTCTAACAGTGAGGACAATTAACCAGCGGAGCAGCTTGCCTTCAGGAATTGTAGGTGCATAGCCTACAATTTGCATAGTCCTACATGAAAAATGACAGTTCTGAAAAAAGTTAATCGGGGACTAATTGTTATTTTATAGTGGGGACTGGAACACAATATTTTATAAAGGCTGTGAGGCAGCTTTCTGAATCAGGACACTTTTTCAGAGGCCTTGGACTACAATTCCCACCATCCCCAGAAATGGGTTGTGCTAGATCAGGGATGGGGAACCATGGCCCCTTTATGACTTGTGGACTTCAACTCCCAGAATTAGCCTCACACTTATAACTGCTGGCTCAAGAATTCTGGGAGTTGAAGTCCACAAGTCATAAAGGGGCCATCGTTTCTCAGCTCTATGCTAGATGGTGAGGTAGCCACTGTGGCCCAATACTGTATTTAACAGAATAAGAGAGTTGGGAGGGACCTTGTAGGTCTTCTACCAGGTTGGAGAGTGTTCCACCTCCATCCACCGCTAGTGAAGAGTAGTCAATTTGTGCACAATCAGTGAATGCCACTAATCAGGACATCAATAAATGAAGTCAATCAATGCCACAAATGCTTGTTTCAGTGCTTCTCACCCTTTAATCATACTGACTTCCTTCACATTTTTATTTATAAAATAAAGACATTTGTCATGATTCATACTCCTGACCCTTGTTGCATAAACAAAGAGTTGTCATGGCAAGGCAGGATTCGGTCCATTAGGAATGTCTCAAAGGCTACTCAAATCCATTATATCTGGCATACTTTCCCGCCCATTTTCTAGTCCAATTCATCCTGATTTAGAGCCATCCTGATTGTTTGCTGTGATACACAAACCAACATTGGCAAGAGCCCGTACTTTGTCATGTGTTGCTCATGAAACTCGCCAGCCTTCTTTCAATTAATTACCAAAAGAAAACATATCTAAAAATAATAATGTAACTTGTCTGGAAGTAGATCGCTAATCCAATGTATATACATCTGCATTTCTCAGGTCTGCCCCCACCCCTGCATTCCATTTTGCACATAATATGACTTAGGTCAAGTGAACCACACCTTCCCTTCCAAACAAGATATTATAGCTTCAAAATGACATTTATGAGTTCGAAATAAGCTCTATTTCAAGTCTTTCGGAAGCTATAAAAGGGAGATGGATGTTTTCAGTGCATTAGACATTCAACTCAAGCCGCAATGGGCAGAATGCAAAGGCACTTCCTGTTTGTCTCATGGATTATCTTTGCTTTGAACGTGAGGGCACAAGGTAAGCTTTTTGATCCTTTGTGGATCCCTTTCTAGATTGTATTCATGCTTCTGAAAGTAGGATGGGTCAATTGGAATTTGGGATCATTTGTAGCTCAGTTTTGGATGCCATGCAAAATAACCTGAAAGAGGAGAAGTAATTAGATCATATTATAATTGGGAAGGGGGAATATAAAGCTGAATATTGGTCTGTTTTCATATAACTGCTTCTAGCATGATTTCTCTTGATACAAATATAGGCAGCCCTTCCTTAAAAACCACATTTGAGACTGGCAACTCCATTGCTAAGCAACATGGCCATTAAGCGAGACAACATGTAACTGTGGTGAACTTACATCACTTCCTCAAGATAGTTAAATAAGTGACCTCTGGTTATTAAGCAAGACATCACATGACTACAATTTGCGACTTTTCTGCTGGCTTCTCTGTTGAGTCTGCTTGTCAAAAGTGCACAAATGGTGGACATAAACATCTGACAGTTGTGAAGCATCTGAATCTCAGTTATGTAACTGCTGGGATGCAGCAACAGTTGTAAGTGTGAGGCTAATTCTGCTGACTGCCAGGAGTTCAATTCTGATCCTCTCAAGGTTGACTCAGCCTTCCATCCTTCCGAGGTGGGTAAAATGAGGGCCCAGATGGTTGGGGGGCAATAGGCTGATTCTGTAAACTGCTTAGAGAGGGCTGTAAAGCACTGTGAAGCAGTATACAAGTCTAAGTGCTATTGCTATTGCTATCATTTGTAAAGTAACCTTTTTAGTGCCGTTGCAACTCTGAATGCTTAACAGAATAGTTGTTAAACAAGGACCACCTGCACTAATTTGGTAGTTCTGGGAAGATTTAACTTCTATTTGAAAAGATCAGACCACGTAAAATATAAAAATATAATTTTTATTATTTTTCTCTTAATATAAAATGAAAATCAAAGTAAAGACAATGGGAAAATAGGTAAAGGAAAAGGAGAAGAAGAGTGATGTGAGGGAAAAGCAAAGCAAAGCAGTTGGTATCCTTTTACTTTTTACTTCTATATAGTTAGCAAAAACTAGTGACTTCTATAATAGGAACCTACTTTAATCATCAAAACCCAGTTTCATTTCCCCCCTCTCTTTTAATCAGGAAGTCCAGAAACAGTTTCCAAGTGGAAGCAAAACTAGCTACAGTCTTTTTCCCTAATTAAAATAGTTAATTTGCCATCGCTGCCATTTCCATCATTTTTTCCTATCCATTCATCTATTGTGGAAGTTGATGCATTTTTATAACATTCTCACTGCTGTCAGCATACATAGCGACAAAGTCCTAACTTTTTTTTTTCAAGATCTTTATCCTAAAATCCTAAAAGAAAAATTTCTGGTTTCCATTGTATGTTTATTTGAGGATCATCTAGGTCAAGGCTCTTCAAAATTAGCAAGTTTAAGATTTGTGGACTTCAACTCCCAGAATTCCTGAACTAACATGACTGGAGGAGGAATTCTGGGAGTTGAAGTCCACAAGTCTTAAAGCTGTCAAGTTTAAAGACCCCTGATCTAGGTTAAAACATAAAACTGGGCCAAATCTTTCTTTGCTTTATTGTGACACCCCCCTCATATTTTATAAAAAGTTCCTTCTTTACATTTGCATTTCCAATAGACACTTGAAATACCTTTATACATCTTTGACAATTTATCAAGTATTAAATGCTAATGATACATCATTTTATAAAACATTCTTGCAAATTACAGATTATTGTAAATTTCAGGCCTTTAATCCATGTTTTAATGTTTGAATTAAATCCACATATTTTAATGTTTTAACTTTCCATGTCCAATGTTTTAATGTTTTTAACCTTTTGTTTTATACTGATATTTATGATATTGTTATCTGCTCAGAGTCGCTTTGATAATGAGATGGGCAGACTATAAATTTAATAAATAAAAAATAAATGAAAATATTTTCCCATTGCTCAAGCATTATATCGCAACTAGTTTTTTGCTCATCGAATCATACAGTATTTAATATATTCATTTTCCAGATTCAACTTCAGCAACCAACCTTTACAACAAAAAGGGTCACCATTAGCACACAATATAGTTTCAGAGTCATTTTTAGCAGATTCAAAATCATGACTTTTCTCATTTAAATTAAATCTTTCTTTCAGTTGTAAGCCAGTGACAGACAGGTCCTTTTGATTCTAAATCTTCTTTTGACTTGAATTAGATTCCCCTTGAATAATTCACCCTAAATCCATCAATTTGATTTACTGTCATTTCCTTTCTAAAGCTTTCTGGGGTGACACCCAAGGAAATATCTTAGAAGACAATCTTGTTTTATACTGTATTTATTCCAAATTCTTGGCATATGACTCTTAAAGTCTGTATTCATTTTAATCTTATTGTACCATAAATAGGTATGCCATTCAAATCTCAGTTCATGGCCCTGCAAATTTTTATAGTCACCCATTCTTTCATCTAGATCAAACTCACCCCTCTTCTTTTTTAAGCATCTTGAAAAATTTATGGTTAATTCTTGGGGTTTTGCCTATAAACTTAGAAATGTCCTTTTGTCATGGTTTGAATGCAAGAATACCGGTAATATCTAAAATAAAAACAACATCTTTGGTAAAATGTTTATTTTGATTATAAAAATCTCATCCAACAAAGATAATTGCAATTCATCCCGCCTAAGTAAGTTCTTTTAATATCATTCCAGACACATAAACTATTGTTTTGAAGCAACATAGAATTTGTATTTGACAATCCCGCTCTAAGATTTTAACTTTTTTTCCTACTTGAAAACTTGAATTCCTTATTAAGATTACATAGTCTTGGGCAGGAATACTCTTTATTAACATCCTTATTTTCTCTGTATTTTAAAGCCAGCTAAAACTGCAAAATCATTTAATTTCTTCATCAAATATTCCAACCCAGTCTTTGGCTCTTGCAGAAAGTCATTGCAAAAGCTCTTAGTTTATAAGTCACTTTGTAAATTTTCGTACCTGCAACTTTTTCATTTTGTCTGATATTGCTATTCAAAACCTCCAAAAGTAAAATAGAAAGCAGGGAAGACAGAGGACAAACATGTCTCGTACCCTTTTGAATCTCGCAAGCCTTAATTAGATCACTTTTAACGAGAATATGTACTTGGTGGAATGTGTAGATCTACTACCTTAAATAAATTGCTTTCCAAAGTCCATTTTTTTCAGAACTTCAATAATCCCCCCCTCCCCAGTTTAAATTGTTAAATGCTTTTTTCTGCATTAGAAATATTAACTGTCTGTTTCTCATTGTCGTATTCAGAAGTGGTATTCAGTTGGTTCTGACCAGTTCTCACAGAATGGTAGGGAAAGTTTTGACTGGCCTCGCCCATCGGCCTCCACTCTTACCTCTTAAATGTCTCCTATATTTGGTTGTTTATTAGCTCAGTTGATTCGTGTGGCAGAGCGGATTGCTGCGCCTCAGCTGAGCTAAAAAACAACAAAGCTCACCATCGTTGATAAAGAGGGCTGTCTCTGAGCCCTCCGCGCACGCGCATGATACATGCATTTGGTGTGCGCACGCGATAGGCGTTGATATATTCCTTCCAGCCTTGATATAGGCGGCGGTATTTGAGCACTGCGCATGCATGCACGAAGCAAAGAGGGCTCTCCGAACCAGTAGGAAATTTTTTTGAAACCCACCACTGGTCGTATTGCGAATATTCGATAATATTCAAGGCCATCCTGACATCATCTCTCAGTTGTCTTTTCAGCAAAAAGGTTCTCATGGATAAAGTTCTGCAAAATGTTCTTCAACCTCCCACCCAATATGGCCATAAAAAGTTTGTAAGGAAATCAGTCCATACTTTTTTTTTTTTTTTGGTCAATATGATATCTTGACCTTCTTTAGGAAGTAACGCAATATTAATTTCCGTTTACCTTCGAGGCATTTTAAATACAGGTAGTCCTTGACTTCCAAGCACAATTGAGCCTAAACTTTTTATGGCTAAGCAAGGCAGTTGTAAGTGAATTTTGCTCCTTTTTATGACCTTTCTTGCCAAAGTTGTTAAGTGAATCACTGCAGTTGCTAAGATAGTAACATGGTTGTTAAGTGAATCTGGCTTCCCCATTGTCTTCACTTGTCAGAAGGTCACAAAAGGGGATCATATGACCCCAAGACACTGCAACTGGCATAAATATGAGTCAAGTGCCAAGCTCCCTAATTTTGGTCATGTGATCATGGGTAAGCTGCAACAGTTATTAAGTGTGAGAAAAGGTCAGTGCCATTGTAACTTTGAAGGTCACTAAATGAACTGTTGTAAGTCAATGACTACCAGTACCTGTAGTACACAAGTTCATGTAGAAGGAATGGCAGAACCTGGGGGCAGAGTCAAAATAGGAATCAGCCTAGAATCCCTACGTAGCCACAAATGGGTTAAGTCCAACCTGTTCTGACCAAGGCTTCCTGAGACAGTAACAATCACACACTTAGTCCCCAAAACCCTCTTCTTATTTCAATGGCTGTGAATTATATGCATTCACAGCCTGTAATGAGTCCCAAACAATTTGTGAATAGTCCAACAGAAGTCTGCCACAGTTTTTAGGGATAAGGCTGATAAGCACCCACCTTTATCTCCCTTGAAATGCAGCCAACGACTAAATTGCCAATTAGCTGTACAAGGCCAAACAGAGCACAAAGACAACAAGGAGCTTCAGAGTTTAAACTGATCAGAACTAACATAGTTGCTTCCTGCAAAGGCTTATGACCCTTCGCTCCTCCTTTATGTCTTATGGGAGGGGCCAATCATCCCCAAGCCGTACTCCCAAGTCGCCCCTTTTTAAACTATTCTTGCCTTCTGGCAGTTCTGCGCAAGCGCGCACTGGGAACAGGCTCCCCCTGTTCCTCTGCCTCACTGATGTCAGATTCTAGAGGCTCTGGAGTCAGCACATAACTCTCAGATGGCCCCTCTGTGTTGGATGCAGATCCCTCATCCAAGTCCCCCCCAGACTCCAGGACTGGCCTATGTTCCTCCTCATTGTCCAACTCTGCTGCCAGCTCCATGGGCCTCCGGTGGACCACAGCACAAACCCCTTCAATTCCATTAACCCTTTCCTAGTGCCAAAATAGTGCTAACCATTAGTTGAGTAGATACCTGTGCATAAGCATGAGTTATACATCAGTTTAATTGGAACTACACATGTGGTCCTGATCTTTCACACCTGACAGTTCATTACATTTTTCAATGGCTGCAGCAATTGTTCTTCAAAGCATTTATAATATTGGCTTGAAAGTCCATCTGGGCCTAGAGCTTTGCCCATTTTCAACTTTTTAAAAGGATCTGATAATTTCAAAAGTAGTTATTGGATCATTCATGAGTTCTTTGTGCTTGTGATAGCTTTGGTAAATGTTTTTGCAAATAATCATCTATTTTTGTATGTCCACTTTTTTTTCTTATACAAGTTAGAACAGAAATTTCTAAAGGACCTTTTATTAGAGTTATCAACTGTTAGTGTTGTCGTACCCTCCTGGGTTTTTCCAATCAATGTCTTGTCTTTTTCTTTTCTCATTGGTATGGCAGCCATTATCTTGGTTTGTGTGCAAATGCAAAAGGTCTTTGTTTCTCATAATTCAGTTTTGTTTCTGATAGAAGTTTCGTTTGTATTTCAGACAATCCATACAGATAGTTCTAGATGTAGTGACTTAATTTGGTGTAAAATGTTAGAGTCGATTGATGCCTTCTAAAACTCAGTTTCCTTCATTTTTAAGTTCATCCAATATACTTTGCGATTTTTCTTGGAATTTCTTTTTTTCAACAGGGTATATTGAATGAAGTAGCTGCACATAACAACTTTAGTTACTCCCCCAAAAGTCATTCAATCTGTACCTTTATCTAAATTATTATCAAAACAGGACCTTCTGTTTCTGTAAAATAGTTTCATTCAATCGCCACCTATAATACAAAGTCTTTTTTTAAGTGTCAAAAGAACAGGATTATGGTCAGAGAAGATTTTAGGCAAAATGTCCACTTTTGAAATTCTGTTAGCTAAACTTTAAGAGTCAAATCATATCAATTCTTGAAAACAGTTTATGTCTTTCTGGAAAAGAAAATATATTCTCTGGCCAGTCCATTTTTATGCCTCCAAGAATCAACCAACGTTCAATTGTCCATCAACTCAAAGGCTTTCAGATATTTTGCCTTGAGAAGATTTAACCTCTTGAATTGATATTCTGTCAAAAGCTGAAGAGATGACTCCATTATCCAATAGACACCAATTTTCATAGATAAGGTTTGGCACCTGATCATTTAAGTATTTCACTTCACATTCTTTTGGTACATAAATTCGAACTACTATTGCTTTTATCCCATTTAGCTCCAATTTTATTGCTACAAACCTACCATATTAACCTGATATTAATAATTTAGGTTTGAGCTGGGGGTTTGCCTATAATACAACTCCATTTATCTTTTTTAGCAGAGCTGAAATGAATTCTTCTCCTAGTCTTTTATTACTCAAATATTTTTGTCCTTTGTTTTAACATGTAAGCTAATTATATTTGTATTTAATTTCCTCAAATAATGGAATATCATTTTCCATTTTAACCCATTAATATTCCATGTTAAATATTTTTATTCCATTTTTATGAAAATGGTGTGTCAAAATACTGTGCTGTTTGCTCTTCTTGTTTTTTCCTCAGTCAGGTAGCTGGGTTTGATCTGGATCAGATTTACTGTATTTTCAGTTTCCATCATTTCTTGTATCCCTTCCTAAGAGCCTCAGTGGTGCAGTGGTTAGAATGCTGTACTGCAGGCCACTTCTGCTGACAATCAGCTGCCTGCAATTTGGCCGTTCAAATCCCACCAGGCTCAAGGTTGACTCAGCGTTCCCTCCTTCTGAGCAGAGGTGGTATTCAGCAGGTTCTGACCAATTCTGGAGAACCGGTAGCGGAAATTTTGAGTAGTTCGGAGAACCAGCAAATACCGCCTCTGACTGGAGATTTTACTGTATCCTTCCCCTGCCATGCCCACCAAGCCACGCTCACAGAACTAGTAGTAAAAATTTTTGAATCCCACCACTGCTTCTGAGGTGGGTAAAATGAGGACCCAGATTGTTGGGGGCAATATGACGACTCTGTAAATCTACTTAGAGCGGGCAATAAAGCACTATAAAGTGATATATAAGTCTAAGTGCTACTGCTATCCCATCCAAAGTCAGTTTGTGTTTGAGCAAAAAGACTTTCATGTTTTCTGTAGGATTTAGTATGAACCTTCATTCTTGGTACATGAGGATCGTCCCCTTCAATTTATCCCAACAAAATGGAATCTTTCTCTTTTTCAGAATATCTGACAAGAAGGTATACGCTTTTCTTTTCCTCAAGATTCTCACAGGAATTTCTTTTAAAAGTATTATATCCGCACTGTCAATCTTCAATTTGATATTAAAGTGGCAATGCAAGATTTGTCTCTTGTTCTTTTCCTTAAAAAATAGATTAGCACACCTCTCAGGATTATTCTAATTGTTATATAATGGGAGTTTATTCTGTATATTTTCTTCACTTCCAAGTCTATTTTTATATCCTCACAACTTCTTAATTCCATCAAAGCTTGAATCATCTTTCTCCTTTGTCTTTCCCAATATCTTTCCCAACTACCACAAGAATGGCTCAGAACCTTAGATATAATTCTATCTTGTGTAGTTCCATCAAGGCAATATTGTCTAGATCACTCTTGTATTATATGTCCCTGTTGCCCATTGTGTTCTAAAAAGTCCACTTTATCATTTACCTGTTTGACATCTCCTGCAATCTGCTGCATCTCCTCATAGAGTACCTTACCTATGTTATATTTCCCACTTTTGTCTCTATAGCCTGAATTGTTTTGGCTGAATTAGTATCCCAACATAGCTCTCATGCAGTGCAATTCTTCTGCTCCAATTATTTACCAGCTTACACCTTGTAGTCATTCCTATAATTTAACAACTGTCCTAAAAATTAATATTTTATATTAAACAATACCAAAACCAAGGGTTGTTTTTTTTTTGGCTCCCTCATGTGGTAAAATAATGAATCCAAGCAAAGGATTATTTCCTATCACTCAAATTCAATACTGTGGTAAAGACCACAGTCTCCCTCTTGTAGCTAAAGGGCAAATCCGATTCAAACAACCAATTTAGCAGATTAGTTTTTACTGTAGTTCCTCTTGTAGTTAATATTTAAATCAATTGTACACAGCAAGGCAACAGCTAGTTACATGTTATTTCCTGACCAACCTATTCTTTTTTGTTTGGAAACTTCTATTCTCTCATAAAGTCACAATATTTAAATCCAAAATGTTAAGAAAACAAGTTCACAAAAAATGTTTAAAGCCACATGTTTCCTATAAATTTAAAAAGCAAGAGAAAAAAACAACCAAGTTTCTTTGCTGGCATGACTCTGTCACTCCCCTCTCCTCGCTATTTTATTTTAATGAAGCTTCAAAAATGATAAAGTTCAACAAAAAAGTAATCTGCCAGCCTCCCCCCCCCAAAAAAGCCTATTTTACAACTCCAAGATAAGTAGGCAATTTAAGAACTATCAGGGACACTTTATTGTCCTATTTAGGTAAAGAAATAGCTGATTTTTCCAAGGGAACATGTAGTACTTACCCCACCTCCTAACTGGACACACCTGGCAGCTTCTTAGCTTCAGCTTCAGATACCTTGTGCAAGCTATAGCTATCCGGAGGATCCAGGGCAGAGGTGGTATTCAGCAGGTTCTGACCAGTTCTGGAGAACTGGTAGCGGAAATTTTGAGTCGTTAGGAGAACCGGCAAATACCACCTCTGACTGGAGATTTTACAGTATCCTTCCCCTGCCATGCCCACCAAGCCACGCCCACAGAACCGGTAGTAAAAAAATTTGAATCCCACCACTGATCCAGGGGCTTGGTTTGCCAGACTTTCCCTATTTCAAAAAAGTTCCTTGGGTTTAAAAAAAAAAAAAAGGAAAAAAGGAAAAAAACCTGGGTCTCTGAGCTTCTTGCTGAAACTGGTGCTCAAATGGTCATATCTACCAAAAGTCCCAACAATGAAGCCATCTCAAAGAAGATACTTTGCAATACAATACAGTTTTTAAGACCACGGCAATCTTTTATATGTCGCAGGCACATATAAACACACACACACAGAGGGAGGGAGGGAGAGGGAGAGAAATAGTGTTGAAGGTATGTATGCACAGGCAGAAATCTGATTGTTTAAAGAACGATAGTAACTTTTATGGATATTAACACAAGAGTGATTTTACATGGTATCAGATTCTTCCTCTTGTTTGGCTCTTTATCCAACATAGTCCAGAATCAGCTTCCTTTATTTTAATGATTGTATTGGGAACCAGAGAGAATATAAACTCTGTAGAGTCTCTTGTAACATTGCTTTATCCCAAGCACCAATGGGAAGAAGAGTCTCTAGTCAAGTTGCAGAAAGGAACAAAATTCCCTGCGACAAGGGCTCTCTTTACTGTATTGGAATGGGACAACTCACCATAGCCAATTCGCCATGGACAACTTGCTGTGGCCAATTCACCATGGTCAACTCACCACGATAACTTGCCATAGCCATCTTGCTGTGAGACAACTCAGTACAGGACAATTAAGCAACTACAAAAGTTAAATTAATTTTGATAGAACCATGGCCAATAATAAAAAAATAAAATCAATCCGGAAATACAAAGAGTTCCGAAAATTTCAATGGTCACCAACAATAAAAGTAACTGAATGAAATGAGTAATGCACCATTGAATTGTCCTGTTGGCTGCAGTAAGTTGGCCATGATGAGCTGGCCACAGAAAGTTGACCATGGGTGTCAAACTCGATCACGTCATGTGACGTATTGTGACATATCGTGACGTTTTTTGCCTTTGTGGAGCCAGGGTGGGTGTGGTCTTCATGTGACGCATCGAGCCCATGGGCTGCCAGTTTAACAGGCTTGTCTTAGACCCAGATAGATCTTGACAGACTAGAACACAACAAAATGAAATTCAATGTATAGAAAAGTAAAGTCCTACACTTAGGCCAGAGAAACCAAAAGTACACATATAGACTGGGTGAAACCAGGCTCAATAGCAGTAACTGTGAGAGGGATCTTGGAGTCTTAGTGGACAACCAGCTAAATATGAGCCAGCAGTGTGCAGCAGCAGCCAGAAAAGGCAATGCAATCCTAAGTTGTATTAACAGAGGGATACAGTCAAGATCAAGGGAAGTACTAATACCACTCTATAAAGCCTTAGTAAGACCATACCTAGAGTACTGCATCCAGTTTTGGTCACCACACTATAAAAAGGATGTTGGGACTCTAGAAAGAGTGCATAGAAGAGCAACCAGGATGATTAGGGGACTGGAGACTAAAAGAAGAATGGTTACAGGAACTGGGCTTTGCTAGTCTAGTGAAAAGAAGGACCAGGGGAGATATGATAGCAGAGTTCCAATATTTGAGGGGCTGCCACAGAGAGGAAGGGGTCCAGCTATTTTCTAAAGCACCCAAAGGCCAGACAAGGAGTAACAGATGGAAACTGAACAAGGAGATACTTAACCTGGAAATAAGGAGAAACTTTCTGACAGTGAGAACAATAAACCAATGGAACAGCTTTGCCCTCAGAAGTTGTGGGAGCGCCATCACTTGAGACTTTCAAGAAGAGATTGGACTGCCATTTGTCAGAAATGGTGTAGGATCTCCCACTTGGGCGGGGTGGTGGTGGACTAGATGACCTATAAGGTCCCTTCCAACTCTGATTATCTGTTATCTGATATTTATCTGACCCTTACCATATTGAATTGATTCACCAATACAGAGATGGAGGTAGGAAGTCTAGTCACTGCATCTTGTTAATCTTTGGCCCATCATGATCTCAAATTGATTTTGTAGGAAGAAGAAAGAGGTTGCTTAGTAACAGCTGCCTCACTTGTGTCCTCCCATTTCTTTCCCTGACACTGAGAACAGGAGAGTGTAGCATCTCAATTGATCCATGGGAGACTTATCAGAGCCTCAGTGAGTTGTTATGAAGAACAACTCAAGGAGAAAAAAAATCCAGTGAGAGATGTATTTGGATGCAGGGTTTTCTTTTAACTGGTTCTTCACCATGAAATCACCATTGACTCTTAGGGACCAGATACATGGATTTTTCTCCGTGATGGTCTGCTTCTCATTCTTCATGTCCTCTAGTGATGCCTTGTTGATGCCTTGTTGTTTTTCAACCTCTTTCTAAAGAGATAGTAACATCAATTTCCTCCCCAGAAACCACAACTGTGTCACCTGATACCACAGAAGCTTCAACCCCACAAACCTCAGAGGCTCCATCGACAGAGTCCTCTTCCAGCCCTCCTCCAACCACCTCAGAGACTCAGTCTACTGAAGCCCCAACAAGTGCACCTTCAGAGGCCCCTTCAAGTGCCCCCACCTCAACCTCAGGGACTCAGTCGTCTGAAAGCCCAACAAGTGCCCCCACCTCAACGTCTCCTGAAGCCCCAACAAGTGCACCTCCAGAGGCCCCTTCAAGTGCCCCCACCTCAACCTCAGGGACTGTATCTCCAGATCCCTCCACTAGTCTTCCTCCAAAAACCTCCAAGACACCTCCTTCTGAGAGCTCTTCAACTCCTCTTCCATCAACCTCTCAGCCTGCGTCTCCAAAATCTACTTCAACAACAGGTACTGTAAGGAATATTGTACCTTCTTTTACTGTTACTTCTTTTTCTATACAATCTAAATTGCAGGAAAGGGACCGTGTGTGAGAAAACATCCCTTGTATGGACAGACTATCACCTTACGGCAAGATGGGTAGCAAACAAATGTTATAAACATATAAATTGCAGGTTCCCTGGGCATTCTAATATCCTGCCTTGTTCGATGTTGAGCCTGATGTTTATTGGCAGTGCCCATAGTATGAATGTAGTTATCCAGATGATCAGTGTTTTTTTTCCAAATGTTTGCCTAACACTTTTTAAAAATCTGCATCTACAAATATCTCAGGGGAGAATACGTTCAAGCACAACTATTACTCCTGAAGAAAGGCATTGCTAAGCAATTGATAAAAACTATTTTAAAATGGATTGCATTATATACATAGTATTTGAATTCTATCTTTTCTATTTTGAAGGAAGCAAAAGCTTTAATTCATCAACATCTTCATTTATTGTTCCACCTTCCTAATGCTCCTATTGCTCATCAGTCACTTTTTGAATCAATAGCATTGCATATTGTTTTAAGAACTAGTCTAAGGGGAAAAAAAGCAGTAATTCATCACTCTCAATCCATGGCACTTCCAAGAAAATAACTCTGGAATCAACATTCATTTTCTGAGGGCAAGGTTGTGCTATTTTTTCTTCTTCACTTGGTTTTTGTGTCACATTCCACAGAGTAATAATAAAAAACAAAATCTTGATTTCATTTACATTTACATTCACATAAGACGTCACGCTAGAAACCAGGTGATGGTGAGATCCAGTCCTGCATGAAAGCCAGTGGGGTGACTTTAGGCCAGTCACTCTTTCTCAGTCCAACTCTCCTCTTGGGTTGTTGTTGTGAGGAAGCGGAAGGAACATTAAATATTTTCACCCCCTTGAGTTATTTATAAAAATAACAAAGGCAGCATAATAATAAATAAGAGTTCAATTTTGCTTTTTAATGCACTGTATCAGGGATTGTAAACAGTTGCTGGTCACCGCATCTGCTTCTGTAACTTTTTGTCTTTTCTGAAGCTATTGTCAAAGGTTATTTAAAGCAGGGGTCCCCAACCCTTGTGGTTTGGCAGCCTGGCTTTGGGGAAGGGGGGAGGAGAGGGGAACCAGGCCAGTGGTGAGCTCCAAATTTTTTAACAACTGGTTCTCTGCCCTATTGACTGGGTGGGTGGGTGTGTCTAGGTGGTCATGTGACTGGATGGGTGACGTCACTCATCACACCCAGCCCTGCCTCCCAGCCACTTGCCTCAAAGGAAGAGGCTGGATTAATCCCACCACTGGCTGGTCCTGCCCCCGCCCATTTTTCAGCCTTTTGGGGGGGCCGTTTTCAGGCTGTTTTTGGGGCCATTTTTCAGGCCACTTTTCAGGCCCCAAAAATAGCTTGAAAACGGCCCCCAAAATGGTAACCCGCGTTCCGGGGGTCGGGGGTGCCAGGCTTAAAGTCAATGAAAGCTATGTCTAGGTAGACCTTCTTTTTGATATGTATTTATTCACTAAATCTGGCTGGCTTGGTGGACCAGCAGGTTTGGTGATGGCAGTATGGGGGTGGAGAGGAAGTGGTTTTGCTCTCACATGTGTGTCACTTTCACAGATTCAGCTTTGTGTGCACCTGCACACACACGGGGGGGCTCACTCACCACTTCCACGGCCCAGTTCCTAATGGGCTGAGGCCGGGCACTGGGCCGCAGACATGGGGGTTCCTGAACCTTGCACTAAATGACTCAAAACCAGTCCTCGTTCTGTTGTACTACTGCCTTCTCTTAAACCTCATCTCTTTAGGAACAAAAATATTTTCAGTTGCCATCTTGTCTCAAAATTTCCAGTAGAATCATTCTGCAAAAAAAAACTTACTTATAAAGCTTAGCAAACTGGCAGCAGCAACCTCTGAGATATTGCTTTCTACTACAAGTAAGTGAGATGAATGCAAAGCACAGTAAATAACATCAGGATTTCTTTATTCAAAACAGCTGCTACTACCTCTCTGGACATTTCTAGGACCGAACCTACAACGGTCATGACGAGTAGCAGAACAATTTTCTCAACCATGAGTTCATCTTCTCAAACCATCACCTCAGGCACATCCACTAAGACGTCAGAAAAAGTGACAGCTAGAGCTGAGAATTCAACCTCAGCTCAGCCTCCTGTAGCTACAAATACCAAAGCCACAAATGTCAAAACCACAGTCCCTCCTGCCTTGGTCACCACTTCCAAAACCACGGTGACTCCTAAAAAAGAGACAACTTCTACAAGTAGCACCTCCATCACAACCAGAAGTACAGTGCTTTCCAGAACTACGGTTACTTCTGAAACAACTCAGCAAAACACTACGACTAGTGGTAAGTTTACCTCACTTCATTCAGACCTAGTCATTGAGTTACACAAGTCACAAGGAATGTCCATCCATCTCAACAAAATCCACAGGCGCATCCAGACTAGCCAGTTTGTTTCCTAGGTGTGAAAATAGTCTATGGGCACAATAAATGACATTGTTTACATGAGAAGGTGCAAGTATCAGTAGAAACAGCGGCCTTTGAACCTTCTTAGAAAGCTAGAACATGGATATCACAGGGAGGTATCCCAGGTTCTTATTATATTCCAGCCGTAAAGCACATGTTACAGTTTACATTGACTTTTGTAATTCTTATGTATTGTTTCAGGGGTTGTGTAACCTGTAACCTGGTGGCTTCGGGGCTCTTTTGATAAGGAGTAACATGATGATTTTAGCTGTGCGGGCCAATAAAAGGCATCTATTTCCAAACACAGATAACAGATAATCAGAGTTGGAAGGGACTTTGTAGGTCATCAAGTCCAACCCCTCGCCCAAGTGGGAGTCCCTACACCATTTCTTACAAATGGCAGTCCAATCTCTTCTTGAAAGTCTCAAGTGATGACGCTCCGAGGACAAGCTGTTCCATTGGTTGATTGTTCTCACTGTCAGAAAGTTTCTCCTTGGTTCCTTATTTAAATGGGCATTCATTTCCCCCACAAAACAACAGCATAGATCCTGTCCAAAATGCCTGTGTTGATCTCTTCCTTTTTCTTCAACTTTGCAGGAGACAAATACCCAAAATGGGCTTTTATCTTCCTCCTTTGCACCACAGTCACAATGGCTTTCCTGTTCCTGGCGTGTCTTGGCTTCTTGGTAAGGATGGGAAAAGCTGCCGTTGGCAGCAGGCAAAGGGAACAAAGAGTTAAGCTTACATGAGAATTGACAAGTCCAGTTGAACCTTAGAGAGCTTCCAAGTGATGTTCAAAAAGAGTTGACTCACCATCTTGGGGTGCAAAGGACATAACACCAGTAATCCTGGCTTGTGAATGATACATGTCCCAAATCAAATTGCTGATCAATGATTCAAAAAGCCTTGTGAATTCTGTAGGGTGAGGAACCCCTACATCCGGAACTATATTGTGATCCATACATGAGTTTGTCTTCTTATACAGGGCAAGTATCAGCTTGGGAGAAGTTCTCTGAGTCAATCTTTGATGTTTTGGAGAACTGCTGTTGGTCAGTTGTGACCACTGGGCTGACTCTGTATAAAACATTTTCACATGTTCCAAAGCAGAGGTGGTATCTAGCAGGTTCTGACCAGTTCTGGAGAACCGGTAGCGGAAATTTTGTGTTAGTTTGGAGAACCAGCAAATACCACCTCTGACTGGCCCCGCCCTGTCTATTCTCTGCCTCCCGAGTCCCAGCTGATCGGCTGGGTCTTCTTTTGTTGCCCTGCACAGGAGAACAGAGCTGGAAAGCAGGTTACTGGGGTGGGGAAGGAATGGGGATTTTGCAGTATCCTTACATCCACAAGCCATGCCCACCAAGTGACGCCCACAGAACCAGTAGTAAAAATTTTTGAATCCCACCACAGTTCCAAAGGCTCAAAAGATCAGGTCAGCTCTTGCCTAAAATCTTAGACAGCCATTGTTAGCTAAAGTACGAAATACAATACTCAGCTTGGAAAATCAACCATCTCACCCAGGACGAATCTAGTGGATTTTAGGCTAGAGAACCCTATGGAACCTCTATGATTATATTTATATAACTACAGATCCTAAGGTCATGTTACTTGATTAACAGATGCAGGTTGTAGCTCCCCAAATTGACATCATCCTAGGTCAAGTGGGGAATTGACCACGACTGCTTCATATTCTTCTGAAGTGGTTGCCACTAAAATGATATCAATTCTGTGGGGTCTTTGGTGCTGCCTGGAGCTTGGTTGTTTTCTCGCAGGTATTTCATCATGATGATGTTATGAACTGTGGTAATGAAACGTCTGCAAGAAAATGTCCAAACTCAGAGATCACTAAAGGTTCCCACAGCTCTGCCCTGAGCCATAAATATTCTCTTCTATATCCATCTCAGTTCTGTTTTCCATTTGATCTCATTCTCTCTTCTTCCCAAACTTCTCCAGCTTGTCCGGTGTGTGAAATCTGCTTCATGTGTTCCTGAACCTGAGAATGTGTACAGAAGTCATGTTGTGCTCCGGAGTTTTCGGAATCTCGGCTGTGAAAGGAACAGCAATCCAGAGATGTCCCAAGGCAATAAATAACACAGAGATGCTGTAAAATAACAACCACCAGATGTTTCAGGCTTCCCAGGATTGACAGCAACTTATAAACAGAATGGATTTCTTCCCAATCTATTTTTGATATTTTTTACCCAAAACATTTACCTTTCACCCAACATCTCATACATGAACGAACAGGGACAGGTAGAATTTTATTTGATCTGGACTTAATTTCTATTCTCCAGATGAGTAGGCAGATCCTCTATTTATTCTTCAGATGGCATTCCTCTGAATGCCAATGCAGCCTTCAGTTCATAAGTTAAATTAAGTTTGATGACTTCATGGATATGTCCTTGTTGTTTTCTTGGCCACAGAATGGAGTAATTAGCTTCTGTCTCCTTTCTATTTTATTTTTCCTCTTTCCAATTTCCAGCATAGACTACAACCATAATATTTCATAGTCATCTCACATCCAAATACTGTACTAACCAAATTTCACTTTGCTTCACCGCTTGAAATATCTGAAAATCACCTTGTACAACATTAAGATATATGTATTTCACTGAGAGTCAGTTTGGTATGGTGGTTAAGGCATCAGGCTAGAAAGTGGGAGATTGTGAGTTCTAGTTCCACCTTGGGCATGAAGCCAGTAGGTGAACTTGGGCCAGTCACTTTCTTTTAGTCCTGGGAAGGAGACAATGGTAAATCTCTTCTGAAAAACTTTGCCAAGAATACTGCAGGAATTGGTCCTAGTAATCTCTGAGCATACCGCATGACTGAATAAAAAGGGGGAAAAAATACTTCATTAGGAAATGTTGGGGAAAACTGTACAAAGCAACTGCAAATCTTCGTATGATACTTCTTAATACAAAAATGAATCAGTTTTGGACTGAATAGTCTTTACGTGTACACAAACCAGAAAACTATTACATTTATCTGCTTCTTAAAAATAAAATTTGGACTCAACAAATCAATGCTTTTGAACTGCTTCTGAATCGCAGAAACAATGGCTCATGGTATAAGTAGTCCTCACTTAACAACTGGCCGCGATTACAATGGCTTCAGAAAGGATGGTTAATGGCCCATAAAGCACTTCTAGCCATTGTAAAACATTGTGTCCACCCTCTCCCCATGCAGTCGCATGACCACAGGGCTTTTCTGGCAGAAAATGGCAAAAAACGCCCATTGGATATGCTCAATTTGTTTATCGTCCACATGATTCCCTTAATAATCATATGATTCACTTAGTGACTGCAATGTCTTGCTGTACAACCATCATAAAACAGTGGTAAAATTGACTGTTGATCCATGGTTACCTATTTAATGACCACTCTGACTTGCAACCAAGCTTTTGGCCCCAATTCTGGTTAAGTGAGGACTACCTTTATTCTATCTAGCACCAAGACACAGATCTTCACTCTTTTTTCTTTGTCCATTCAATGTCGTCTGATTCTTGGAGACTGCTGAGTATGCAGCAGCATCAGAGGTGGTATTCAGCAGATTCTGACCAGTTCTGGAGAACCGGTAGCAGAAATTTTGAGTATGGAGAACCGGCGATAACCTTCCCCTAGGAGTGGGGAGGGAATGGAGATTTTACTGTATCCTTCCCCTGTCACACTCTCCAAGCCACACCATGCCCACCAAGCCACGCCCACAGAACTGGTATTAAAAAAATTTGAATCCCACCACTGAGCAGCATTATTGATTTTTATTTTTTTTTACTTTTTCCCTTTTACAACATATCCCTGCAGTAATTCTGGCCATCAGATGTGATCCAGAGGTGTCAAGAATTACATGCCGGGTTAAGATTCTGGAAGCCTCCATACTAAGAGAGCTGGTAGCCTACTTACTGCCTTGCTAGAATCATGCACTATGTTGACTTTACTTCCACTGAGGTATTTTTCAAATACAAGCATGTTTCCTTCCACCTACACATTGGCAAGTTTCTATTTTGTATTCAGCTAGAGCAGTGATGGAGAACCTTTTTGGCACCGAGTGCCCAAACCAGAACGTGCATATGCGTGCACGCACCGGACTGCCGGAAACCCGAAGACCAGCATGCAACAGCGCGCATGACCACAGAGAGGGCTCTGCATGCCACCTCTGGCACACATGCCATAGGTTCGTCATCACGGAGCTAGAGGGGAAAAAAAAAACTGTGTTGCATTTTATTCATCTCCAAATAAATCCCAGCTTCCTGGTTGTTCTTAGAGAAATGACACATCTAAAGTCTAGCACTGACCGTTTGGACCCTTAACTATGTAACCTGTATAACTGTAAATAAATAGATATTAGAAAAACACACAACTCTCTGTTTAAAGCCTCAACAAAATGTGAGAGCTTCCTGATAGTCTTGACCATGTTTCGTCCACAAAATCTTTAATAGAAGCCAAAGACGTTTCAATGTGGAAAAGGGCCTCAATCTAAACTAGGCCTCATTTCAATCTGATGCATCAGGTTACTCCCTCCCTCCCTCCCTCCCAGATTGGCTTTGCTCTACTTTCCCGATGTGCCTGCGGGGCCGACGGATGGATAGATATATATATAGAGAGAGAGACAGGTAGGTAGGTAGGTAGATATATATATTGGTAAGTAGGTAGGTGTTCTGTCCCACCTGTATCCACAGGTGAGAATCTCAAGTTCCAGAGTTCAAATACTTTACGCAAACAAAACCAGAGACAGAAGAGTTAATTGCTCTGTTTTCACAGCCCTTTGGCAATCCTCCTAGAATCTGTCTGGCAATTCTGTATAGTTCGTAAATCACAACACTGTAGTCAGACGCACTTCTTTCCAAAGCAAAATCCACTTTGTTTCCAGCAAAGATTACGAACTCCTACGCTCCCTTATATCCTCTGAGAGGGGGCGTGTCAGTCTCATTAATTAATCATTGGCTTGACGCTTCTTTTCCAATTGTGATTGACGTTTCAATCTTCTTCTAGTCCTAGCGTCAAGCCAACATCCGTCAGTGTCGTCATGACTGGGGACCTCTGGAACGTTTTCCTGATTGTTTGTTAACAGCTGAGGTGTAATCAGGGAAGTAGATTCAGGGGAGGGAGCGGACTCCGAAACCTCCAATAAATCAGGCTCATCTCTCAGATCCAACTCCTCTCCCTCTACTTGACTCCCCTCTAAGTCACTTAATAATGCAGGCTCGAATCTCAGTGCCAGATCTTCTTCATCGCTCGAACCTACATCTGCTGACTGACCAGGTTCAAATCTCGGAGTCACAACAGGTAGGTAGGCAGACAGACCTTTTGGATGGATGTATGGATAGATGGGTAGGTAGGTAAGTAGATAGATATATTGGTAGGTAGGTAGGTAGGTAGATATATTGGTAGGTAGGCAGGCAGGCAGGCAGAAGACAGACAGACAGAGACCTTTTGGATGTATGGATAGGTAGGTAGGTAGATAGATCTATATTGGTAGGTAGATAGGTAGGTAGACAGAAAGACAGGCAGGCAGGTAGGTAGGTAAGTAGGCAGGAAGGCAGGCAGGCAGGCAGGCAGACAGACAGGACTTTTGGATGGATGGATGGACAGACAGACAGACAGAATGTGACAGCGGCAGCACTTTGGGAAAGTAGAGCAAAGCCAGAGTGACTTTCCCAATGTGCTGCCGCCACTGCATTCGACACCATTGAGCCCCTTGCCCCACTCTGGTGCAACAGTAAATGGGATGAGCCTGCGGTGTCGGTGCCTCGAATGCCCCCCTGCCGCCTCTTAGCACCCCCCTTCAGCAGCCGCTTCCAAGCAGAGCCCGTCCCACCTCCTGTAATCCCCAACATCGCTTCGCACAAACTTCTAGGCCTTGGCCCACCAAGCAAAACCTCCCGACACTCAACTCCACCAAGAACACTCAACATGCCGAAAGGCCCGCCTTATGTAATTCCTGTGACACAACTACGAGGCAGCGCATGCGCTTTTACCTCGCTTCCTTGGGGAGACCTTCCTCGCAGCCGGCTTGACCCGGCCCATGTGGTGACTTGTTGCAGCTCAGTGTAGGCAGCACTTCCGGGATGGGAAGGGTGAATCCCGCCTGCAGCAAATCTGGCTTCCCCATTGACTTTGCTTGTCAAAAAGTCACAAAAGACTCTGGGATACTACAACCATTATAAATATGAGTCAGCTGTCAAGTGTCCAAATTTGGATAATGTGACCCTGGGGATGCTGCCATGCTCATAAGTGTAAAAAAGGGTCATAAGTCACTCTTTTCAGTAGCATTGTAACTTAGAATGGTCACTAAATGAACTGTTGCAAATTGCATATCCATTTACCCATATATCTAACTTGGTTTCAAGAACTTCCAATAGTTTCTCTCTGCCTTCCTCTGTTTACAGAATCATTAGTCCACCCTTTGGAGGCTTCAGTTATGTTGAAGGCATCATGATGTTAAAAAAAAAGATTTTCAGTGGGCAAGGAATTTCGGATATAATGTGATGCTTAAAGAATGAGAAAATATGTGGATGAAGGATTTAAATTTACATTAAATTATAATCTAAAAGAAAATTTCTATACGATGATGTATCGCTGGTATTTAACACCAGATAAGTTATCTAGGATGTATAAAGGTATGTCAAATAAATGCTGGTCAAGTAAAAGCAAAGAAGGGACATTTTTTATCATCTATAGTGGACATGTGATAAAGCAAAAAAAATATTTGGAGTATGATTCATATTTTAATACTGAAAATTTTGAAAATGGAAATAAAAATGAAGCAGACCTTTTCCTTTCGGGCCTAATGGAAAAAGAAATGGAGATACAATGTGGAACTTTGTTAGCATATATGTTGACAGCAGCAAGACTATGGTACGTACAAAAATGGAAGGATACTTTGATTTCTACCATGGAAGAACGGTTGTAGAAGTTGATGGAATTGGCTGAAATGGCCCACACTCACTACTTTGATTAGAAAAAAGAACATAAATACTTTTTTTTTCCCACATGGAGACCGCTTCTGAACTTCGTGCTTGATGTGGAAAAGAATGAAACTCTGACTTTGGGTTTTATAGGTTAGACTGATAGATCTTTATAGAAATGGCTTGTTCATACTATTATGGGAAAGCAAAAAGTTGTGATTTGATGTTAATGCCTTTTTTTACTGTAACAGGGAGAGTCAGAAGTCAATGCTTTTTTTTTTCTTCCTGCCCCCCCATCTTTCCTCATTTCTCTTCTCCCTTTCCCCTCCTTCCCTCACTGCTATTCTATTTATTTTTGTATTTTGTAATACGCTATAACTCAATAAAAAATGCTTACACTAGGGGGAAAATAGATTTTCACACACACATAAGATAAGGTAATCTTTATTGCCACTTTTTTCTGTGTACACACTGACATACCTTAAAAATAAAATGTTGATGGATCGCATTGGCTTTTTTGACTGCTGCTGCACACTGCTGGCTCATATTTTAGCTGGTTGTCCACTAAGACTCCAAGATTGAAAATATCTATAAGAACACCAAGCCAACTCATCCACACACTCCCTAAAAACACACACAGGGATATTATCTGGGCCTGCAGCTTTCTGAATGTTAGCTTTCCGCAATGTCCTCCGGACTGAGGTAACACCAAAACTAAGCACTTGCTCCTCAGGATGGGGCACAGCTTTCCTCGCAAGAGTGCTAGTTGATGTCTCGAATCTTCCAAATAATGCGTTCGGCTTATTTAAAAATTCCTTGTTCTCCTGGCTACACATAGCTGATGTTGTGATGACACAGGGCGTGACACAAAAATAACAAAGTCACAAAAGTAGAATAAATTCGCTTTAATGCTCCAACTTGGCCCCAGTGTCCAATTATCCTCGGCTGGATAACAAGCTCTTCAAAAAACAGTCTACAAAGGCCAGAAATACAGTCCGAACCGAAAATAATTAGAATTTTTTTAAAAAAACAACACAAACCACATTGAAGTAATTAACACGGTAGGCCAGAATGATAAATTGCAGACTTTCAAAGGATAACGCAGCACCCACAGTTGGGATGATGCCAAAACCCAGATAAGCCTCGACCAAGATAATGCACGCTTTGCTTCCAGCAAGGAGCCGTGTGCAAAAGCCCCACTTATATCCGGTTCTCCCAGCTGCAACTAATGAAAAGGATCAGGGCCTTTTTCACTCTCGTTGCTCCTTTCTCCGTTCCTCCTTGCGTGCCCTAGGATGAAGAGGGGATGGCCCTGGGTCTTCCTCTGAATGCTCAGCCGGACTGTGCCCTTCCCCCGTTTCTTCCACAGCCACCGGAGCCACACTCCCACTCCCTGTCAACTGTTCCATCTCTCCCTCAGAATCAGACTCCAACAAGGGCATGACAGGTGGTTTGTACGGTCCTGAAAAGGATTCTGAACTTTCTGACAATGGGCTTGGTTTGCTGTTTTATGGCACTTTTCCAATTGACTCTAGCTGTTCTGAGCATCAGCATATCACCGGATTTTAAAAAAACCACACTCCATGCTTTCAATATCTTGCAAACCTCATGTGTCATCCATGGTTTTTCATTAACATGCACACACACATCTATTTTTGTGCGTGACTCACTTCCAGTCTAATATGGTGAGGCAGCACTTAGAAAGGAACTTAATGAGATAAAGGAGTATATTATATCACGGCCTCAAAGCAAGTCCATCTACTCAAGAGTCTGGCAGCTGATAATCATGGAAGAAAGATATTTTCCAAGGTCACGTAGGCTTCCATTTCCATTCTTTGATTTATGGCTACAGTCCTAGACGAGTCCTTGATTCATGAGCACAACTAGGCCTGGGACTTCCATTGCGAAGCATTGTGGTCATTAAGGGAGTTGTGCCTGATTTACAATTTATTTATTTATTTTTGCCTTGGCAGTTAAATAAATCCATCTTCCCTCGTTGACTATTGTCAGAAGCCCCAGGGGAGGTTGCAAATGACAACCATATATACCTGAGATATATGTTGTAAGTGCATCACAGTTGCCAAGCACCCAAATGTTGAGGGCATGACTGTGGGGATGCTGCGATAGTCATAAATGCGAGGACTGGGTGAGATTTCTCTCTAAAATGGCTGCTGAAGGGTAAGGGACTTTCTCTTATCCACCATCTGCTACGTTTGCTGCCAGAGCTGGTTCTTCGGCAGTCCTGCACCCTGGATTTGAATGGGGACACTTAGGAAATGACCCTGCTGAGTTTTGTTCAGTTCTGCTACTGAACAAACTCCACATTGGTGACAGGAAGGGCATCCGGCCAGTAATCACTCAGTTCCATTCGGTTGCCCGGACTTCATCCTGCAAGAGGTTATGGGGTCGTTAAAAGAGGATGATGATGACTTAGGAAATGAGCCAAGATGACTTTTGGATGGCTGTAGGAGCAGCTGTAAAATTAAATGGTCTTTTCAACATCTCTTCCTACCAGCATGACATTTTTGTAAGCAAGCCTAAGGACTTTTTAACTTCATTTTTTTAAAAAAATTGTTTTTGTTCTTTGTCTTTAAATGTTAATTGGCTGGCTAGATGCTGATTTATTTAACACCCCCCATTGGACTCTATCTGTTTGTTCTGCTTTCTCTCTTTGATTTATTTTTTATCAACATCTGCTTTTCCATATGGAAATATAGCACTTGCCTCTGGATGGTGAAAGTATTTATATTTGAATGTACACTGCTCAAAAAAATAAAGGGAACACTTAAACAACACAATGTAACTCCAAGTCAATCACACTTCTGTGAAATCAAACTGTCCACTTAGGTAGCAACACTGATTGACAATCAATTTCACATGCTGTTGTGCAAATGGAATAGACAACAGGTGGAAAGCAGAGGCAGTTAGCAAGACATCCCCAATAAAGGTGTGGTTCTGCAGGTGGTGACCACAGACCACTTCTCAGTTCCTATGCTTTGTGGCTGATGGTTTGGTCACTTTTGAATGCTGGTGGTGCTTTCACTCTAGTGGTAGCATGAGACGGAGTCTACAATCCACACAAGTGGCTCAGGTAGTGCAGCTCATCCAGGATGGCACATCAATGCGAGCTGTGGCAAGAAGGTTTGCTGTGTCTGTCAGCGTAGTGTCCAGAGCATGGAGGTGCTACCAGGAGACAGGCCAGTACATCAGGAGATGTGGAGGAGGCCATAGGAAGGCAACAACCCAGCATCAGGACCACTACCTCTGCCTTTGTGCAAGGAGGGACAGGAGGAGCACTGCCAGAGCCCTGCAAAATGACCTCCAGCGGGCCACAAATGTGCATGTGGCTGCTCAAACAGTCAGAAACAGACTCCATGAGGGTGGTATGAGGGCCCGACATCCACAGATGGGGGGTTGTGCTTACAGCCCAACACCGTGCAGGACGTTTGGCATTTGCCAGAGAACACCAAGATTGGCAAATTCACCACTGGCGCCCTGTGCTCTTCACAGATGAAAGCAGGTTCACACTGAGCACATGTGACAGATGTGACAGGGTCTGGAGACGCCATGGAGAATGTTCTGCTGCCTGCACCATCCTCCACCATGACCGGTTTGGCAGTGGATCAGTAATGGTGTGGGGTGGCATTTCTTTAGGGGGCCGCAGAGCCCTCCATGTGCTTGCCAGAGGTAGCCAGACTACCATTAGGTACCAACATGAGATCCTCAGACCCCTTGTGAGACCATATGCTGGTGCGGTTGGCCCTGGGTTCCTCCTAATGCAAGACAATACTAGACCTCATGTGGCTGGAGTGTGTCAGCAGTTCCTGCAAGATGAAGGCATTGATGCTATGGACTGGCCCGCCCATTCCCCAGACCTGAATCCAATTGAGCACATCTGGGACATCATGTCTCGCTCCATTCACCAACGCCACGTTGCACCACAGACTGTCCAGGAATTGGGGGATGCTTTAGTCCAGGTGTGGGAGGAGATCCCTCAGGAGACCATCCGCCACCTCATCAGGAGCATGCCCAGGCGTTGTAGGGAGGCCACACACACTACTGAGCCTCATTTTGACTTGTTTTAAGGACATTACATCAAAGTTGGATCAGCCTATAGTGTTTTTTTCCACTTTAATTTTGAGTGTAACTCCAAATCCAGACCTCCATGGGTTGCTAAATTTGATTTCCATTGATAATTTTTGTGTGAATCTGTTGTCAGCACATTCAACTATGTAATGAACAAAGTATTTAATAAGAATATTTCATTTATTCAGATCTAGGATGTCTTATTTTTGTGTTCCCTTTATTTTTTTGAGCAGTATATATTTGAATATATTTGAATTATATATTATTGAATATTCAGTACAGGGAATCTGTATTTTATTAACCTGCATTAAGTTTTTGGATCAAAATAGTCAGAATATATTTTCTGTGTTCTTTTGTTTATTCCTTGCTTTACTTACCTACTTAATTGAGCAACAACATATTGAATTACAGAGAGGAGGAGGCTGACACTCAGGGTATGTGTGTGTGATAAGAGACTGTTTAGCAGCATGCAGTCTTTAGCTGAATTTTTTCTAAAAGGTTTGATGAACTCATAAACACCATGGAAAACATTCTGAAGAAACTGAATCTAAATACTTTAAACCTACAAAAGGAACTTGTTTTCAAAGCAGTAGATTTGTTGGAAAGAAATATGGACTCAGAAACAACACAGACTACAGAAAATATTCAGAGCCAATATGAATGTGATTTCTCAGAAATAAATGGCTGGGAAAAAACATGGACTCAGAAATAACAGAGTCAACTTCATGCATACTTTTATACTTCAATATATTTTATTATTATTGTTTTTCCTGTTAACTATTTTGTTATCAATATGGTATGTGGCTATTCTGTCTCAGTATTTTTCCATAAGACAAATCCTGCTCAGCACGTATACCTCTCAGAGCAAAGTTCACTAAACTGACAGGAAAAGAACTGACAGGAAGAAGCTGAAGTTGATAAGATTAACTTCACAGAGGTCTGTGTCAGATAAAAGATGTGTATTCGGTAAAACATGTTTATCAGTCACAAAGTTCGTTACTTGTATCACGTAGCCTGGTCTCAAAGATAAAGTTTGTAACTTCTTTGTCTTTCTGCAATCCCCCTCACCCCCCTCTTTTATTCAGTACAATAAAAGAGGACAGCGCAGAGCAAGCTGGCAGCCTGAACAATCCATCTGTCTCAGGCTCAGCCGGGACAATTCCATCTGCCCCAGGCAATGCGCTGCCTCACCTAAAGAAATCTTCGTCTTGTGTTCTTTTTCTTTTCGCTTTGCAATCACTCTTGCGAGAGTCCCTCAATCACCCTGGCTAGGGTTCCGCTGCTCAAACTCACCCTGGATAGGGTTCTGCTTTTGCCAAACTTCGCCCTTGCGAGGGCTTCTCTGTATCTCACTCTTGCGAGGGTCCCGTTCTGAGAGGAATTCAGCAATCAACCAGAAGATCGAAATAAAGGATCGGTCGCTCGACGCGACAATGGTATATAGATGACTGTCTAACAAACTACAGATTTAGTAGTTTAAAATTCTTTTGGCCACTTTCCCAAGAGGTGGGAAACTAACATTGTTCTATTATATTAATCAGCATTCAACTGGGGAAGATATTATGTGTACATGTGTTAGTCTTTTTTAAAGATCCTTTTTCTTTTTCATGTTTGTTGTGTTTTTTCTACTTTTATCCTTTTTGAAAAATATTTTGGTACTTTGTATTTTAACTTTCTTTGAATAAATATTATACAGGATAAATGAAAAGACTGGTCATAAGACTTTTTTCAGTACTGTCGTAACTTCAAATGACCATTAAATGAATGGTCATAAGTCAAGGACTAACTGTAAGCTCTTAACATGTTCACACATGAAAGAAATAAATGAACAAGGATCTAGAACTTGTCATATTGTTGTGGAACAGGCTAGGTTGAATTCATATTACACAGACTCCATCCAAAATCATTTCTCAAAATTATGAGCTTAAAAAGTCTTAATCAAAGCAAATGTTTGGAGCATCAGCTGTTAGTCCCTCCCCCTCCCCCCCAAAAAACCCCAAGAAAGTCATGTGGCAATTCTTCCAAGTAGATTTCTTTATTGTTCCATACTTACAGACAGAATCTTGCTAAACTGAAGCACTCTGCTATCTTCACCAAGTGCACAATCTGAGAACTATTAAAGATGAGCTGTCTTTCTCTCACAAACTTTTTGAACTGAGATGCCTCTTATTCATTTGGAATGCGCCCCATCCCTCCTGGGAATCTAGGCTAGATTCCACCACATCAACCTATCATTGGAAGAAATATAATATACTTCGTGGAGGGCTGGATTCACAACAGGCTACTTTCTGCAATAGTTAAGATCGCAATCTCACAGCAGGACAACTTTTGGAACTATTTGATCCACTTTCAAAAAATTGGAGCTTCGTATCGCATGCTGTGCCAAGTTACCATCATATATCTCCCATAAAGCATCACAAAAGTACTGTAATTCTTGGGAATCTCAAGGAAATTAATTAACGTTCATCTTGGAACAAATAGGTTGCCAGTACTTAGACAGCAGCTATTTTGGCCTCTAGCTCTTCTTTCTCTGAATGCTACCTCATCCTCCTTTCTGCCAGGAAGATGCATCAGAACTGGTAATGCACACCTTCGGATGAAAAATGACAGTCCTGAAAAGAGATAATTAGGGACTAATTGTTATTTTATAGGCGCAGCAGTTATAAAGCATTTGCAAATTTCTTGCCAATGTAAAAGGCAGATTTCTTGATTTTGTGACATCTTTCATATGCCTTAGATTACAACTCTCACTGTCTCCAGCCAGTGAGCTTGTGCTAGATGGCAAAGTAGCTGCTGTGGTCCAATAGTTGGAAAATACTAGGCCTGAGACTGTTCCAGCTGCACTGCATATGAAGAGAAGTCACTTTGTGTATGCCCACTGGATCAATAATGGGCGCTTAATGATGGTTGCTCTCGCTCACTATATAGACAATCCTGCCTTCTAATATTTTTTTTTAGATAAAACACATGTGTGTTTGTCATGATTGGTTACATGGTTAGAACCTTCTCACCACAAGGCAAATTCTCAGTTAAGAATGTCTTTTCATGTGAAATCTATCCAAATATATCATATCTGCTTGCTATTCCCCCACGGTTTTTTAAAAATACACTTTCTGTTCAATGGCAACTTCTGATTCCTTGTCTTTGTATCCTTCCTTCCTTTCCTTTCCCTTCCCTTCCCTTCCCTCCTTCCCTTCCCTTCCCTCCTTCCCTCCCTTACTTATAACTTACCCCAATCCAAAAAATGTTCAATATTAGCAAAAAGAAATCAAAACAAAAAAAATAATGTAAGCAAATTAGAACAATACAAAACAACAACAACCATAATCACAACAAGCTAATATATCACTCCTTTGGAAAATTAACTTTTCTGGATCATTTACCAAAGAAAATATATCTAAAAATAATAAGATAACCCATCAGGAAGGAGATAGCTAATGCAATATGTAGACTTCTCATTTTTCAAGACCTGCCCCCAGCCCATTTTGTACATGATATGACTGAGGGCCACACCTACTATTCCAAACAAGGTATTATAGCTTCAAAATGACATTTGTGAATTCAAAATAAGCTATATTTCAAGTCCTTCAGAAGCTATAAAAGGGAGATTGATGTTTTCAGCGCATTAGACAGTCAACTCAAGCCACAATGGTGAGAATACAAAGACACTTCCTGCTTGCATTATGGATTAAGCTTGCTCTGAGTGCCTATGTGAGGACACAAGGTAAGACTTTCATATTTCATGGATCCATTATTCCTAGGTTATATTAATGCTCCTGTAAATAGCATGGGTCAGTTGAAATTCGGGATCATTTGTAGATCAATTTTGGATGGGATGATGCCTTGGCCAGCATCTAGTCTGGCTTGGGGAAGATGTTGAGAAAGGAAAGACAAGGACTCATCCTAAATAAGTCCTGCAGTCACTGCCTTGTTTTGTGTGATGGTTCAGATCTCCAACTGAAAGAATCAAGTTGGAGGTTTTGGGGAACATCTCACTCTACATCCTTGAAGTAGTTGTCACCAGGCTCCAAGGCTGGGATGCAATCTGACTCGGTAAATGGTATCTTTGTGTATTTAATGGGGAGAGGGGAAGCAAAGCCACTCAGGATAATACAGGCAATCCTCACTTAATGACCACCATTGGGATCAGCAACTTCATTGCTAAGTTTCACAGTCATTAAGTAAGATGTCACATGACAGTGGCTTGGGATTTGAACTTCTGGTTTCTCCATTCGTTCTGCTTGTCAGAAGCCAAGCTAGGAAGTGTGCAAAAGATGATCACATAACTGCAAGGTTTCTGCAATGGTCACTTCTGCATAGACTAGTCTTAAAGTTACTGTTTCAGCATTGGTGTCACTTTCAGCAGACATAATACAGGGCAGTTTTAAAGTTAGGATTATCAGTAAATCTAACAAATCAATAAACTTTAATAATGGGATTTAAAAACTTGAAAGAAAGAAGTTGCAGGCTCGACTTACAACTATTTTAGCGACCGTTCAAAGTTACAATGGCACTCAGAAAAGTGACTTATGACCGTTTTTAACACTGACAACCGTTGCAGCATCCCCATGGTTACATAACCAGCATTTGGATGCTTGGCAACTGGTTCATATTTATGACGGCCGCTGTGTCCTGGGGTCACGTGATCAGCTTTTGTGACCTTCTGACAAGCAAAATCAATGGGGAAGACAGATTCACTTAACAGCCATCTAACTAACTTAACTGCTGTGATTCACTTAACAACGGTGACAAGAAAGTCCATAAAATGGGAAAACTCATTTAATAAATATCTCCCTTAGCGACATCAATTTTGGGTTCAATTGTAATCGTAAGTCGAGAACTCCCTGTATGTTTCTTTCAAAAAGAAAAAGAAGAAGAAAATCTAATGAGGTCAATTTTATTGCATCCTATCTGATACTGGGAAAAAAACAACTCCACATCATTATTCAAATCAGGAGAGAAAAAGTAACAAATACAAGATAATATATATCACTCAGGGTTGAACTGTGGGTCTGTGACGCTCTCTGGAGCTTGGTTATTTACTTGCAGATGTTTCATTACCCAGCTAGGTAACATCTTCAGTTCTGGAAGGAAATGGGGTTTGCAAACCCCACTCCTTTCTAGCCACTGTTGCTGTTATCTAGTTGGGTAATATTGGGAAATGCACAACTCCCTTCTAGCACTGATGATGTTACCTGGTTTGGTAATGAAAGGTCTGCAAGGGAACAACCAAGCTCAAAGACCACCCCACATCCCACAGAGAAAATAATAATAATGTATACATACTTTTCCTAACAAATAGAAATGCTGGCTCATCTGGCTACTTATACAAATTAAAGGTAAAGGTAAAAGTTCCCCTCACACATATGTGCTAGTTGTTTCCGGCTCTAGAGGGCATTCCTCATCACCATTATAAAGTCAGCGCTGTCCGAAGACATCTCCGTGGTCATGTGGTCAACATGACTAAATGCTGAAGGCGCATGGAACGCTGTTACCTTCCCACCAAAGGTGGTCCCTGTTTTTCTACTTGCATTTTTGCATGCTTTCGAACTGCTAGGTTGGCAGAAGCTGGGACAAGCAATGGGAGCTCACTCCGTTATGCGGCGCTAGGGATTCAAACCGCCGAACTGCCGACCTTTCTGATCGACAAGCTCAGCGTCTTAGCCACTGAGCCACCATGTCCCTTTTCAATTCTTTAACATATTGTATTCCTTTATGTCAAGCATTTGAAAAGTTTGTCACTGACATCTGCGCTGCTCTGAAGTTCTGCAGAAACAAAATCACCCAAATTCACCACGAATAAAATTTATGAGATATGAACGAGATATGAGTCAATGTGCAGATATTGTTCTGTCCAGTGACTGGATGAAAAAGAAAGATGTTTTCATTCATTCTGTTTAGCCATTAAATCACAGCCACGCCTGACAATTTAGGAGCTGTGTTCCTCTTAAAAATAAGCTTAGGATATCATTAATGTAACCCATAAATCAAATACTTCCAGAAAAAGTCAGAAGAGGCTTCACAGTAATATGCTGGTTTATATACATACAAAGTGTTTCTAAGGGAACACTGTACATAATGTACAGAAATAAAGTGTTTTTGAGGTTATTTATACACATCTAGAAACAGGGCATATTGCTGGAGCGGAGATTACCTTTATGCGGAAAAAGCACAAGGGTGAATTTGACTTCAGAGGATAATTAGGACTGCAGAAAAAACAATTACTACCAACCTGCCTTCAATCGAGGACCTGTATACTGCACGAGTCAAAAAGAGGGCTGTGAAAATATCTATAGACCCCTCACATCCTGGACATAAACTGTTTCAGCTCCTACCCTCAAAACGACGCTATAGAGCACTGCACACTAGAACAACTAGACACAAGGACAGTTTTTCCCCGAACGCCATCACTCTGCTAAACAAATAATTCCCTCAACACTGTCCAGCTATTACAAAGTCTGCACTACTATTACTATTAATCGTCTCATCACTCCTTATCACCCATCCTCTCCCACTTATGATTGTAGGACTTTGTCGCTTGTATCCTTACGATTTATATTGACTGTTTCCTAGTATGATTTGATTGCTTATTGTACCCTATGACTATCATTAAGTGTTGTACCTTATGATTCTTGACTCTTGATGAATGTAGCTTTTCTTTTATGTACATTGAGAGCATTTGCACCAAGACAAATTCCTTGTGTGTCCAATCACACTTGGCCAATAAAGAATTCTATTCTATTCTATTCTATTCTATTCTATTCTATTCTATTCTATTCTATTCTATTCTATTCTATTCTATTCTATTCTATTCTATTCTATTCTATTCTATTGCCTGGCTGTATCAGACTCTTCCTGTTCAACAAACATATTCAAAGGCTTCCTTTATTTTACAGGTAGTCCTTGACTTATGACCACAACTGAGCCCCAAATTTCTGTTGCTAGGGAAGACAGTTGCTAAGGGCCCCATTTTACAACCTTTCTCAACCCAGTTGTTAAGTGAATCACTGCAGTTCTTGAGTTAGTAACACAGTTGTTAAATGATTCTGGCTTCCCCATTGACTTTGTTTGTCAAAAGTTCACAAAAGGTGATCATGTCCCCAGGACACAGCAACTGTCCTAAGAATTTTGATCACATGACCCTGGGGATGCTGCAATGGTCATTAATGTGAGAAATGGTCATAAGTCGGTGCCGGTATAACTTCAATCGGCACCAAACAAACAGTTGTCAGTTTAGGACTTCCTGTATTATATTGATACACAGAGTCTCTTCCAACATTACTTCAGCTGGTGGCACAGTGATTAGAATGCAGTATTGCAGGCTGATTCTGCCAACTGCCAGCAGTTCGATCCTGACCAGTTCAAGGTTGACTCAGCCTTCCATCCTTCCAAGGTCAGTAAAATGAGGACCCAAATTGTGGGGGAAATATGCTGATTCTGTAAACAGCTTAGAGAGGGCTATAAAAGCCCTGTGAAGTGGTATATAAGTCTAAGGGCTATTGCTATCTGAAGCACTAACAGGAAAAAAGAGTCCACAGACAGGCTGTGGAAAGGAACAGGAACTCCTAAGTTATGGGCTCCTTGACATTGACTCATCCAATACAGAGATGAAGATGAGAAGTTGGGTCATTGCACTTTGCCAACCTTTGGCTCATCATGACCTCAAACTGGCTTTGCAGGAAGAGGAAGGAGATTACTAAAACTGAGTAACAGTTGCCTCATTTGTGTCCTCCCATTTCTTCTTCTGACACTGAGAATAGGACAGGGGAGCATCACATACTATCTGTAGCAGGATTTACCATAGCCTTAGTCAGAGGTGGTATTCAGCAGGTTCTGACCAGTTCTGGAGAACCGGTAGCAGAAATTTTGAGTAGTTGAGAGAACCGGAAAATGCCATCTCTGACTGGAGATTTTACAGTATCCTTCCCCTGCCACGCCCACCAAGCCACACCCACAGAACCGGTAGTAAAAAAAATTGAATCCCACTACTGGCCTTAGTGCAGGTCCTGTTGTGCAGAATAATTGAGTGAGAGATATATTTGGAAGTGGGGCTCCCTTTTAACCAATTATACACCATCGGAAGCATGGTGGGCTCAGTGGCTTAATGATGCGGGAAACTGTCTCTTTTCCAATGGTTCAAGTCCTAGCACTTTGTATTGGGGTAAACTCCCATCACTCACCTCAGCTTCTATCCACCTAACAGTACAAATGAATGTTCTATGTGAATAGTTAAATAGGTACCACTTCAGTGAGGAGATGACTTAGTGCTCCATGTAGGCACTCAGATTCCTGCTGGATGTGAAGCTTCCTGTTGCAAGCACCCATTTGCAAGGTGTCTCTAGGGAGGAAAGGGGACTAGGATAATGCAGAAGGAGGACCTGCTTGTCTTTCTTTCTGGTGAAAAACCAGCTTGTCCACCTGTGGTGCACCTTAGGAAACACATAAGGGTTTCCTACAAAAGAGCTGGTACATTGGCAGCCAAACTACTATTCTCCAATAGCATTGTGGTCTTCTAGCTAATGTAACAATGCCATACGCTAATAATTATAATTATACACCAGAAAGTTGATTATGTTCCACAATTGTGATGGAATGTGCAGCTAAAGCAGGATGGAGTAAAGAGATTGGCTAGATTGAATACCTGCAGGGGAGGAAGCCACAAAGACCTGAACCGCCCTCCCAAATCCCTGAATCACTTATCTAGTTGTTCCCAAAGTTATTACCAATAGAGAAACTACTGTAATCAAATCAGGGCATGTTCTGGTTCATTTGGTCTGACATAATTGTTAACTTTTAATCACCATATTGATGATTGCTGTCAGTGATGGTCTGCCTTGAAGAACTTGGTTCTCCATATTTTGCACCTTCAGGAGCCACAGGGCCATCCAATGCTTCAACAAGTCTCCCAACCACAAATTCTAGGACATCATGTAATGAGCACTGTACACCTCGGGGAACCTCTACTGAAATCACTTCAAGTACACCTTCAGGATCAAAAGAACCACCAGAGAGTTCAAGAGGTTTGCTAAGAGCAATGCCTAAAACACCACCTCATGAAACCACTTCATATGCAACTCCTGGAGCCACACATACAACTTCAACTAGTCACCCAAAAACAATCACTTGGACACTATCTGATGAAAGCACTTCAAGTTCAGATTCAGAATCAACAGGACACACAGAGACTTCAAGAAATTGGCTAACAGCAATGTCTAGAACACCATCTTTGGAAATATCTTCACATGCACCTCCAGGAGCCACAGATATTCATGATTCATCTTGGACACCATCTCCTGAAACCAGTTCAAGTGCACATAAAAAAGCCTCAAGAGCACCAGATTCTGCATCGAGTATCCCAAGAGCATCCTCTGGGATAAAATCTTATCAAACCACTGCAACTACACATGTTTCAGGGACCCCGGATGCTTCTTCCAGAGTCTCAACAGTCATTTCTGGGACACCATCTTCAAAAAGCACATCAAGTGCACTTCCTGCAGCCTCACACCCAACGGATTCTTCATTGAGTCCTCCAACAGCAACCTCTAGAACACCATCTTCTGAAACCACTTCAAGTGCACGCTCAGGGTCAACAGAGACACTGCATGTTTCAACCAAGCTCCCAACAGCAACCACTAGGACACCATTTTCTGAAACCACTTCAACTGAATCTCCTGGAGACACAGTTGCAGCCGATTCTTCAAGTCTCCCTTCTGAAACCACTTCTGAAACCACTTCAAGTGCAACTTCAAGAGCAACAGTGCCACCAAACGCATCAACAATTGTGCTCACACCAACGTCTAGGACACCATCTTCTGAAAGCACTTCAAGTACATATTCAGGGACATTACATGTTTCAACAAGGCACCCAACAGCCACCTCTAGGACACCGTCTTTGGAAACCACTTCAAGTTCACGTGTAGGTTCCTCAGTGACACCAGATATTTCTTCAACAGTCTCAACAGCAACCTCTATGACACCATTTTCTGCAAAGACTTCAAGTGCGCTTCCTGGATCCACAGGTACAGCAGATTCAACAGCAACTTCTAGAGCACCATCTTCGGAAAGCACTTCAAGTACATATTCAGGGACATTGCATGTTTCAACAAGGCACCCAACAGCCACCTCTAGGACACCGTCTTTGGAAACCACTTCAAGTGCACGTGTAGGGTCCCCAGTGACACCAGATGTTTCCTCAAGAGTCCCAACAGAAACCTCTAGGACACCTGAAACGACGTCAAGTGCACGGTCAGGGTCAACAGAGAAACTGCCTGTTTCAACCAAGCTGCCAACAGCAACCTCTAAAAAACCATCTTCTGAAACCACTTCAATTGCAACTCCTAGAACCACAGATACAGCAGATTCTTTATCGAGAACCCCAACAGCAACCTCTGGGACAAGAGATTCTCAAACCGCTACAACTGCACGTGCAGGTACCTCAGGGAAAACACATGCTTCCTCAAGAGTCTCAACAGTAATCTCTGGGACAATATCTTCAAAAACCACTTCAAGTACATATTCAGGGTCAACACAGATACTGCCTGTTTCAATGAAGCTCCCAACAGCAACCAATAGGAAACCATTTTCTGAAAACACTGCAACTGAATGTCCTGGAGACACAGGTAAAGCCATTTCTTCATCAAGTCTCCTAACTACAATCTCAGGGACACCCTCTTCTGAAACCTTCTTCAACTTCAAGAGAAACAGTGACACTGGAGACTTCAACAACTATGCTCACAGCAACATCTAGGAAACAAAATTTTGAAACCACTTCAAGTGCACATTTAGGTTCCTCAGCGACACCAGATGTTTCCACAAGAGTCTCATCAGATACCTCTAGAACACCGTCTTCTGAAACCATTTCAAGTGCACTTCCTGTAACCACAGATACAGCAGATTCTTCATTGAGTCTCCCAACAGTAACCTCTAGGACAACATATTCTGAAACCACTTCAACTGCACATGTAGGTGCCTCAGGGACACCAAATGTTTCTTCAAGCTCTCAACAGCAACCTCTAGAACACCATTTTCTGAAACCACTTCAAGTGCACGCTCGGGTCAACAGAGCCACTGCATCTTTCAACAAGCCACTCAACAGCCACCTCTGGGACACCATTTTCTGAAACCACTTCAAGTGCACATTCAGGTTCCTCGGCGACACCAGATGTTTCCTCAAGAGTCTCAACAGCAACCTCTAGGACACCTGAGACCACTTCAAGTCCACCTCCTGGAACCTCACACCCAACTGATTCTGAGTCCGCCAACAGCAACCTCTGGGATATCATCTTCTGAAACCACTTCAAGTTCACGTTCAGGGTCAACAGAGACATTGCATGTTTCATTAAAGCGCTCAACAGCCACCTCTAGGACACCATCTTCTGAAACCACTTCAAGTGCACCCGTAGGTTCCTCAGTGACACCAGATGTTTCTTCAACAGTCTCAACAGCAACCTCTACGACACCGTTTTCTGCAAACACTTCAAGTGCACTTCCTGGATCCACAGGTACAGTGGATTCTTCATCGAGTGCCCCAACAGCAACCTCGGGGACACCCTCGTCTGAAACCACTTCAAGTGCAACTTCAGGAGACACAGTGCCACCAAACACATCAACAACTCTGCTCACAGCAACATCTAGGGCACCATCTACTGAAAGCACTTCAAGTACACATTCAGGGTCAACAAAGACACTGTCTGTTTCAACCAAGTTCCCAGGAGCAACATCTAAAACACCATTTTCTGAAACCTCTTCAAGTGCACCTCCTGGATCCACAGGTACAGTGGATTCTTCATTGAGTCCCCCACCAACAACCTCTGGAACAATAGATTCTCAAACCACTACAACTGTAAGTGTAGGGACCTCAGGGACACCAGATGTTTCCTCAAGACTCTCAACAGTAACCTCTAGAACACCATCTTCTGAAACCACTTCAAGTGCACATTCAGGTTCCTCGGCGACACCAGATGTTTCCTCAAGAGTCTCAACAGCAACCTCTAGGACACATGAGACCACTTCAAGTCCACCTCCTGGAACCTCACACCCAACTCATTCTTCAATGAGTCCGCCAACAGCAACCTCTGGGATATCATCTTCTGAAACCACTTCAAGTTCACGTTCAGGGTCAACAGAGACATTGCATGTTTCATTAAAGCGCTCAACAGCCACCTCTAGGACACCATCTTCTGAAACCACTTCAAGTGCACGTTCAGGGTCAACAGAGCCACTGCATCTTTCAACAAACCACTCAACAGCCACCTCTAGGACACCCTCTTCTGAAACCACTTCAAGTGCAACTTCAAGAGAAACAGTGACACTGGAGACTTCAACAACTATGCTCACAGCAACATCTAGGAAACCAAAGTTTGAAACCACTTCAAGTGCACATTTAGGTTCCTCAGCGACACCAGATGTTTCCTCAAGAGTCTCATCAGATACCTCTAAAACACCGTCTTCTGAAACCATTTCAAGTGCACTTCCTGTAACCACAGATACAGCAGATTCTTCATTGAGTCTCCCAACAATAACCTCTAGGACAACATATTCTGAAACCACTTCAACTGCACATGTAGGTGCCTCGGGGACACCAGATGTTTCTTCAAGCGTCTCAACAGCAACCTCTAGAACACCATCTTCTGAAACCACTTCAAGTGCACGTTCAGGGTCAACAGAGCCACTGCATCTTTCAACAAGCCACTCAACAGCCACCTCTAGGACACCATTTTCTGAAACCACTTCAAGTGCACATTCAGGTTCCTCGGCGACACCAGATGTTTCCTCAAGAGTCTCAACAGCAACAGCAAGAGTCTCAACAGCAACCAGGACACATGAGACCACTTCAAGTCCACCTCCTGGAACCTCACACCCAACTGATTCTTCAATGAGTCCGCCAACAGCAACCTCTGGGATATCATCTTCTGAAACCACTTCAAGTTCACGTTCAGGGTCAACAGAGACATTGCATGTTTCATTAAAGCGCTCAACAGCCACCTCTAGGACACCATCTTCTGAAACCACTTCAAGTGCACCTGTAGGTTCCTCAGTGACACCAGATGTTTCTTCAACAGTCTCAACAGCAACCTCTACGACACCGTTTTCTGCAAACACTTCAAGTGCACTTCCTGGATCCACAGGTACAGTGGATTCTTCATCCAGTGCCCCAACAGCAACCTCGGGGACACCCTCGTCTGAAACCACTTCAAGTGCAACTTCAGGAGACACAGTGCCACCAAACACATCAACAACTCTGCTCACAGCAACATCTAGGGCACCATCTTCTGAAAGCACTTCAAGTACACATTCAGGGTCAACAAAGACATTGTCTGTTTCAACCAAGTTCCCAGGAGCAACATCTAAAACACCATTTTCTGAAACCTCTTCAAGTGCACCTCCTGGATCCACAGGTACAGTGGATTCTTCATTGAGTCCCCCACCAACAACCTCTGGAACAATAGATTCTCAAACCACTACAACTGTAAGTGTAGGGACCTCAGGGACACCAGATGTTTCCTCAAGACTCTCAACAGTAACCTCTAGAACACCATCTTCTGAAACCACTTCAAGTGCACGTTCAGGGTCAACAGAGCCACTGCATCTTTCAACAAACCACTCAACAGCCACCTCTAGGACACCCTCTTCTGAAACCACTTCAAGTGCAACTTCAAGAGAAACAGTGACACTGGAGACTTCAACAACTATGCTCACAGCAACATCTAGGAAACAAAATTTTGAAACCTCTTCAAGTGCACATTTAGGTTCCTCAGCGACACCAGATGTTTCCTCAAGAGTCTCATCAGATACCTCTAAAACACCGTCTTCTGAAACCATTTCAAGTGCACTTCCTGTAACCACAGATACAGCAGATTCTTCATTGAGTCTCCCAACAATAACCTCTAGGACAACATATTCTGAAACCACTTCAACTGCACATGTAGGTGCCTCGGGACACCAGATGTTTCTTCAAGCGTCTCAACAGCAACCTCTAGAACACCATCTTCTGAAACCACTTCAAGTGCACGTTCAGGGTCAACAGAGCCACTGCATCTTTCAACAAGCCACTCAACAGCCACCTCTAGGACACCATTTTCTGAAACCACTTCAAGTGCACATTCAGGTTCCTCGGCGACACCAGATGTTTCCTCAAGAGTCTCAACAGCAACCTCTAGGACACATGAGACCACTTCAAGTCCACCTCCTGGAACCTCACACCCAACTCATTCTTCAATGAGTCCGCCAACAGCAACCTCTGGGATATCATCTTCTGAAACCACTTCAAGTTCACGTTCAGGGTCAACAGAGACATTGCATGTTTCATTAAAGCGCTCAACAGCCACCTCTAGGACACCATCTTCTGAAACCACTTCAAGTGCACCCGTAGGTTCCTCAGTGACACCAGATGTTTCTTCAACAGTCTCAACAGCAACCTCTACGACACCATTTTCTGCAAACACTTCAAGTGCACTTCCTGGATCCACAGGTACAGTGGATTCTTCATCCAGTGCCCCAACAGCAACCTCGGGACACCCTCGTCTGAAACCACTTCAAGTGCAACTTCAGGAGACACAGTGCCACCAAACACATCAACAACTCTGCTCACAGCAACATCTAGGGCACCATCTTCTGAAAGCACTTCAAGTACACATTCAGGGTCAACAAAGACACTGTCTGTTTCAACCAAGTTCCCAGGAGCAACATCTAAAACACCATTTTCTGAAACCTCTTCAAGTGCACCTCCTGGATCCACAGGTACAGTGGATTCTTCATTGAGTCCCCCACCAACAACCTCTGGAACAATAGATTCTCAAACCACTACAACTGTAAGTGTAGGGACCTCAGGGACACCAGATGTTTCCTCAAGACTCTCAACAGTAACCTCTAGAACACCATCTTCTGAAACCACTTCAAGTGCACGTTCAGGGTCAACAGAGCCACTGCATCTTTCAACAAACCACTCAACAGCCACCTCTAGGACACCCTCTTCTGAAACCACTTCAAGTGCAACTTCAAGAGAAACAGTGACACTGGAGACTTCAACAACTATGCTCACAGCAACATCTAGGAAACAAAATTTTGAAACCACTTCAAGTGCACATTTAGGTTCCTCAGCGACACCAGATGTTTCCTCAAGAGTCTCATCAGATACCTCTAAAACACCGTCTTCTGAAACCATTTCAAGTGCACTTCCTGTAACCACAGATACAGCAGATTCTTCATTGAGTCTCCCAACAATAACCTCTAGGACAACATATTCTGAAACCACTTCAACTGCACATGTAGGTGCCTCGGGGACACCAGATGTTTCTTCAAGCGTCTCAACAGCAACCTCTAGAACACCATCTTCTGAAACCACTTCAAGTGCACGTTCAGGGTCAACAGAGCCACTGCATCTTTCAACAAGCCACTCAACAGCCACCTCTAGGACACCATTTTCTGAAACCACTTCAAGTGCACATTCAGGTTCCTCAGCGACACCAGATGTTTCCTCAAGAGTCTCAACAGCAACCTCTAGGACACATGAGACCACTTCAAGTCCACCTCCTGGAACCTCACACCCAACTCATTCTTCAATGAGTCCGCCAACAGCAACCTCTGGGATATCATCTTCTGAAACCACTTCAAGTTCACGTTCAGGGTCAACAGAGACATTGCATGTTTCATTAAAGCGCTCAACAGCCACCTCTAGGACACCATCTTCTGAAACCACTTCAAGTGCACCCGTAGGTTCCTCAGTGACACCAGATGTTTCTTCAACAGTCTCAACAGCAACCTCTACGACACCATTTTCTGCAAACACTTCAAGTGCACTTCCTGGATCCACAGGTACAGTGGATTCTTCATCCAGTGCCCCAACAGCAACCTCGGGGACACCCTCGTCTGAAACCACTTCAAGTGCAACTTCAGGAGACACAGTGCCACCAAACACATCAACAACTCTGCTCACAGCAACATCTAGGGCACCATCTTCTGAAAGCACTTCAAGTACACATTCAGGGTCAACAAAGACACTGTCTGTTTCAACCAAGTTCCCAGGAGCAACATCTAAAACACCATTTTCTGAAACCTCTTCAAGTGCACCTCCTGGATCCACAGGTACAGTGGATTCTTCATTGAGTCCCCCACCAACAACCTCTGGAACAATAGATTCTCAAACCACTACAACTGTAAGTGTAGGGACCTCAGGGACACCAGATGTTTCCTCAAGACTCTCAACAGTAACCTCTAGAACACCATCTTCTGAAACCACTTCAAGTGCACGTTCAGGGTCAACAGAGCCACTGCATCTTTCAACAAACCACTCAACAGCCACCTCTAGGACACCCTCTTCTGAAACCACTTCAAGTGCAACTTCAAGAGAAACAGTGACACTGGAGACTTCAACAACTATGCTCACAGCAACATCTAGGAAACAAAATTTTGAAACCACTTCAAGTGCACATTTAGGTTCCTCAGCGACACCAGATGTTTCCTCAAGAGTCTCATCAGATACCTCTAAAACACCGTCTTCTGAAACCATTTCAAGTGCACTTCCTGTAACCACAGATACAGCAGATTCTTCATTGAGTCTCCCAACAATAACCTCTAGGACAACATATTCTGAAACCACTTCAACTGCACATGTAGGTGCCTCGGGACACCAGATGTTTCTTCAAGCGTCTCAACAGCAACCTCTAGAACACCATCTTCTGAAACCACTTCAAGTGCACGTTCAGGGTCAACAGAGCCACTGCATCTTTCAACAAGCCACTCAACAGCCACCTCTAGGACACCATTTTCTGAAACCACTTCAAGTGCACATTCAGGTTCCTCAGCGACACCAGATGTTTCCTCAAGAGTCTCAACAGCAACCTCTAGGACACATGAGACCACTTCAAGTCCACCTCCTGGAACCTCACACCCAACTCATTCTTCAATGAGTCCGCCAACAGCAACCTCTGGGATATCATCTTCTGAAACCACTTCAAGTTCACGTTCAGGGTCAACAGAGACATTGCATGTTTCATTAAAGCGCTCAACAGCCACCTCTAGGACACCATCTTCTGAAACCACTTCAAGTGCACCCGTAGGTTCCTCAGTGACACCAGATGTTTCTTCAACAGTCTCAACAGCAACCTCTACGACACCATTTTCTGCAAACACTTCAAGTGCACTTCCTGGATCCACAGGTACAGTGGATTCTTCATCCAGTGCCCCAACAGCAACCTCGGGGACACCCTCGTCTGAAACCACTTCAAGTGCAACTTCAGGAGACACAGTGCCACCAAACACATCAACAACTCTGCTCACAGCAACATCTAGGGCACCATCTTCTGAAAGCACTTCAAGTACACATTCAGGGTCAACAAAGACACTGTCTGTTTCAACCAAGTTCCCAGGAGCAACATCTAAAACACCATTTTCTGAAACCTCTTCAAGTGCACCTCCTGGATCCACAGGTACAGTGGATTCTTCATTGAGTCCCCCACCAACAACCTCTGGAACAATAGATTCTCAAACCACTACAACTGTAAGTGTAGGGACCTCAGGGACACCAGATGTTTCCTCAAGACTCTCAACAGTAACCTCTAGAACACCATCTTCTGAAACCACTTCAAGTGCACGTTCAGGGTCAACAGAGCCACTGCATCTTTCAACAAACCACTCAACAGCCACCTCTAGGACACCCTCTTCTGAAACCACTTCAAGTGCAACTTCAAGAGAAACAGTGACACTGGAGACTTCAACAACTATGCTCACAGCAACATCTAGGAAACAAAATTTTGAAACCACTTCAAGTGCACATTTAGGTTCCTCAGCGACACCAGATGTTTCCTCAAGAGTCTCATCAGATACCTCTAAAACACCGTCTTCTGAAACCATTTCAAGTGCACTTCCTGTAACCACAGATACAGCAGATTCTTCATTGAGTCTCCCAACAATAACCTCTAGGACAACATATTCTGAAACCACTTCAACTGCACATGTAGGTGCCTCGGGGACACCAGATGTTTCTTCAAGCGTCTCAACAGCAACCTCTAGAACACCATCTTCTGAAACCACTTCAAGTGCACGTTCAGGGTCAACAGAGCCACTGCATCTTTCAACAAGCCACTCAACAGCCACCTCTAGGACACCATTTTCTGAAACCACTTCAAGTGCACATTCAGGTTCCTCGGCGACACCAGATGTTTCCTCAAGAGTCTCAACAGCAACCTCTAGGACACATGAGACCACTTCAAGTCCACCTCCTGGAACCTCACACCCAACTGATTCTTCAATGAGTCCGCCAACAGCAACCTCTGGGATATCATCTTCTGAAACCACTTCAAGTTCACGTTCAGGGTCAACAGAGACATTGCATGTTTCATTAAAGCGCTCAACAGCCACCTCTAGGACACCATCTTCTGAAACCACTTCAAGTGCACCCGTAGGTTCCTCAGTGACACCAGATGTTTCTTCAACAGTCTCAACAGCAACCTCTACGACACCATTTTCTGCAAACACTTCAAGTGCACTTCCTGGATCCACAGGTACAGTGGATTCTTCATCCAGTGCCCCAACAGCAACCTCGGGGACACCCTCGTCTGAAACCACTTCAAGTGCAACTTCAGGAGACACAGTGCCACCAAACACATCAACAACTCTGCTCACAGCAACATCTAGGGCACCATCTACTGAAAGCACTTCAAGTACACATTCAGGGTCAACAAAGACACTGTCTGTTTCAACCAAGTTCCCAGGAGCAACATCTAAAACACCATTTTCTGAAACCTCTTCAAGTGCACCTCCTGGATCCACAGGTACAGTGGATTCTTCATTGAGTCCCCCACCAACAACCTCTGGAACAATAGATTCTCAAACCACTACAACTGTAAGTGTAGGGACCTCAGGGACACCAGATGTTTCCTCAAGACTCTCAACAGTAACCTCTAGAACACCATCTTCTGAAACCACTTCAAGTGCACGTTCAGGGTCAACAGAGCCACTGCATCTTTCAACAAACCACTCAACAGCCACCTCTAGGACACCCTCTTCTGAAACCACTTCAAGTGCAACTTCAAGAGAAACAGTGACACTGGAGACTTCAACAACTATGCTCACAGCAACATCTAGGAAACAAAATTTTGAAACCACTTCAAGTGCACATTTAGGTTCCTCAGCGACACCAGATGTTTCCTCAAGAGTCTCATCAGATACCTCTAAAACACCGTCTTCTGAAACCATTTCAAGTGCACTTCCTGTAACCACAGATACAGCAGATTCTTCATTGAGTCTCCCAACAATAACCTCTAGGACAACATATTCTGAAACCACTTCAACTGCACATGTAGGTGCCTCGGGACACCAGATGTTTCTTCAAGCGTCTCAACAGCAACCTCTAGAACACCATCTTCTGAAACCACTTCAAGTGCACGTTCAGGGTCAACAGAGCCACTGCATCTTTCAACAAGCCACTCAACAGCCACCTCTAGGACACCATTTTCTGAAACCACTTCAAGTGCACATTCAGGTTCCTCGGCGACACCAGATGTTTCCTCAAGAGTCTCAACAGCAACCTCTAGGACACATGAGACCACTTCAAGTCCACCTCCTGGAACCTCACACCCAACTCATTCTTCAATGAGTCCGCCAACAGCAACCTCTGGGATATCATCTTCTGAAACCACTTCAAGTTCACGTTCAGGGTCAACAGAGACATTGCATGTTTCATTAAAGCGCTCAACAGCCACCTCTAGGACACCATCTTCTGAAACCACTTCAAGTGCACCCGTAGGTTCCTCAGTGACACCAGATGTTTCTTCAACAGTCTCAACAGCAACCTCTCACGACACCATTTTCTGCAAACACTTCAAGTGCACTTCCTGGATCCACAGGTACAGTGGATTCTTCATCCAGTGCCCCAACAGCAACCTGGGGACACCCTCGTCTGAAACCACTTCAAGTGCAACTTCAGGAGACACAGTGCCACCAAACACATCAACAACTCTGCTCACAGCAACATCTAGGGCACCATCTTCTGAAAGCACTTCAAGTACACATTCAGGGTCAACAAAGACACTGTCTGTTTCAACCAAGTTCCCAGGAGCAACATCTAAAACACCATTTTCTGAAACCTCTTCAAGTGCACCTCCTGGATCCACAGGTACAGTGGATTCTTCATTGAGTCCCCCACCAACAACCTCTGGAACAATAGATTCTCAAACCACTACAACTGTAAGTGTAGGGACCTCAGGGACACCAGATGTTTCCTCAAGACTCTCAACAGTAACCTCTAGAACACCATCTTCTGAAACCACTTCAAGTGCACGTTCAGGGTCAACAGAGCCACTGCATCTTTCAACAAACCACTCAACAGCCACCTCTAGGACACCCTCTTCTGAAACCACTTCAAGTGCAACTTCAAGAGAAACAGTGACACTGGAGACTTCAACAACTATGCTCACAGCAACATCTAGGAAACCAAAGTTTGAAACCACTTCAAGTGCACATTTAGGTTCCTCAGCGACACCAGATGTTTCCTCAAGAGTCTCATCAGATACCTCTAAAACACCGTCTTCTGAAACCATTTCAAGTGCACTTCCTGTAACCACAGATACAGCAGATTCTTCATTGAGTCTCCCAACAATAACCTCTAGGACAACATATTCTGAAACCACTTCAACTGCACATGTAGGTGCCTCGGGACACCAGATGTTTCTTCAAGCGTCTCAACAGCAACCTCTAGAACACCATCTTCTGAAACCACTTCAAGTGCACGTTCAGGGTCAACAGAGCCACTGCATCTTTCAACAAGCCACTCAACAGCCACCTCTAGGACACCATTTTCTGAAACCACTTCAAGTGCACATTCAGGTTCCTCGGCGACACCAGATGTTTCCTCAAGAGTCTCAACAGCAACCTCTAGGACACATGAGACCACTTCAAGTCCACCTCCTGGAACCTCACACCCAACTCATTCTTCAATGAGTCCGCCAACAGCAACCTCTGGGATATCATCTTCTGAAACCACTTCAAGTTCACGTTCAGGGTCAACAGAGACATTGCATGTTTCATTAAAGCGCTCAACAGCCACCTCTAGGACACCATCTTCTGAAACCACTTCAAGTGCACCCGTAGGTTCCTCAGTGACACCAGATGTTTCTTCAACAGTCTCAACAGCAACCTCTACGACACCATTTTCTGCAAACACTTCAAGTGCACTTCCTGGATCCACAGGTACAGTGGATTCTTCATCCAGTGCCCCAACAGCAACCTCGGGACACCCTCGCTCTGAAACCACTTCAAGTGCAACTTCAGGAGACACAGTGCCACCAAACACATCAACAACTCTGCTCACAGCAACATCTAGGGCACCATCTTCTGAAAGCACTTCAAGTACACATTCAGGGTCAACAAAGACACTGTCTGTTTCAACCAAGTTCCCAGGAGCAACATCTAAAACACCATTTTCTGAAACCTCTTCAAGTGCACCTCCTGGATCCACAGGTACAGTGGATTCTTCATTGAGTCCCCCACCAACAACCTCTGGAACAATAGATTCTCAAACCACTACAACTGTAAGTGTAGGGACCTCAGGGACACCAGATGTTTCCTCAAGACTCTCAACAGTAACCTCTAGAACACCATCTTCTGAAACCACTTCAAGTGCACGTTCAGGGTCAACAGAGCCACTGCATCTTTCAACAAACCACTCAACAGCCACCTCTAGGACACCCTCTTCTGAAACCACTTCAAGTGCAACTTCAAGAGAAACAGTGACACTGGAGACTTCAACAACTATGCTCACAGCAACATCTAGGAAACCAAAGTTTGAAACCACTTCAAGTGCACATTTAGGTTCCTCAGCGACACCAGATGTTTCCTCAAGAGTCTCATCAGATACCTCTAAAACACCGTCTTCTGAAACCATTTCAAGTGCACTTCCTGTAACCACAGATACAGCAGATTCTTCATTGAGTCTCCCAACAATAACCTCTAGGACAACATATTCTGAAACCACTTCAACTGCACATGTAGGTGCCTCGGGGACACCAGATGTTTCTTCAAGCGCCTCAACAGCAACCTCTAGAACACCATCTTCTGAAACCACTTCAAGTGCACGTTCAGGGTCAACAGAGCCACTGCATCTTTCAACAAGCCACTCAACAGCCACCTCTAGGACACCATTTTCTGAAACCACTTCAAGTGCACATTCAGGTTCCTCGGCGACACCAGATGTTTCCTCAAGAGTCTCAACAGCAACCTCTAGGACACATGAGACCACTTCAAGTCCACCTCCTGGAACCTCACACCCAACTCATTCTTCAATGAGTCCGCCAACAGCAACCTCTGGGATATCATCTTCTGAAACCACTTCAAGTTCACGTTCAGGGTCAACAGAGACATTGCATGTTTCATTAAAGCGCTCAACAGCCACCTCTAGGACACCATCTTCTGAAACCACTTCAAGTGCACCCGTAGGTTCCTCAGTGACACCAGATGTTTCTTCAACAGTCTCAACAGCAACCTCTACGACACCATTTTCTGCAAACACTTCAAGTGCACTTCCTGGATCCACAGGTACAGTGGATTCTTCATCCAGTGCCCCAACAGCAACCTCGGGGACACCCTCGCTCTGAAACCACTTCAAGTGCAACTTCAGGAGACACAGTGCCACCAAACACATCAACAACTCTGCTCACAGCAACATCTAGGGCACCATCTTCTGAAAGCACTTCAAGTACACATTCAGGGTCAACAAAGACACTGTCTGTTTCAACCAAGTTCCCAGGAGCAACATCTAAAACACCATTTTCTGAAACCTCTTCAAGTGCACCTCCTGGATCCACAGGTACAGTGGATTCTTCATTGAGTCCCCCACCAACAACCTCTGGAACAATAGATTCTCAAACCACTACAACTGTAAGTGTAGGGACCTCAGGGACACCAGATGTTTCCTCAAGACTCTCAACAGTAACCTCTAGAACACCATCTTCTGAAACCACTTCAAGTGCACGTTCAGGGTCAACAGAGCCACTGCATCTTTCAACAAACCACTCAACAGCCACCTCTAGGACACCTCTTCTGAAACCACTTCAAGTGCAACTTCAAGAGAAACAGTGACACTGGAGACTTCAACAACTATGTCACAGCAACATCTCTTTGAAACCACTTCAAGTGCACATTTAGGTTCCTCAGCGACACCAGATGTTTCCTCAAGAGTCTCATCAGATACCTCTAAAACACCGTCTTCTGAAACCATTTCAAGTGCACTTCCTGTAACCACAGATACAGAGATTCTTCATTGAGTCTCCCAACAATAACCTCTAGGACAACATATTCTGAAACCACTTCAACTGCACATGTAGGTGCCTCGGGGACACCAGATGTTTCTTCAAGCGTCTCAACAGCAACCTCTAGAACACCATCTTCTGAAACCATTTCAAGTGCACGTTCAGGATCAACAGAGCCACTGCATCTTTCAACAAGCCACTCAACAGCCACCTCTAGGACACCATTTTCTGAAACCACTCCAAGTGCACATTCAGGTTCCTCGGCGACACCAGATGTTTCCTCAAGAGTCTCATCAGATACCTCTAAAACACCGTCTTCTGAAACCATTTCAAGTGCACTTCCTGTAACCACAGATACAGCAGATTCTTCATTGAGTCTCCCAACAATAACCAATAGGACAACATATTCTGAAACCACTTCAACTGCACATGTAGGTGCCTCGGGGACACCAGATGTTTCTTCAAGCGTCTCAACAGCAACCTCTAGAACACCATCTTCTGAAACCCCTTCAAGTGCACGTTCAGGGTCAACAGAGCAACTGCATCTTTCAACAAGCCACTCAACAGCCACCTCTAGGACACCATTTTCTGAAACCACTCCAAGTGCACATTCAGGTTCCTCGGCGACACCAGATGTTTCCTCAAGAGTCTCAACAGCAACCTCTAGGACACATGAGACCACTTCAAGTCCACCTCCTGGAACCTCACACCCAACTCATTCTTCAATGAGTCCGCCAACAGCAACCTCTGGGATATCATCTTCTGAAACCACTTCAAGTTCACGTTCAGGGTCAACAGAGACATTGCATGTTTCATTAAAGTGCTCAACAGCCACCTCTAGGACACCATCTTCTGAAACCACTTCAAGTGCACCCGTAGGTTCCTCAGTGACACCAGATGTTTCTTCAACAGTCTCAACAGCAACCTCTACGACACCATTTTCTGCAAACACTTCAAGTGCACTTCCTGGATCCACAGGTACAGTGGATTCTTCATCCAGTGCCCCAACAGCAACCTCGGGGACACCCTCGTCTCAAACCACTTCAAGTGCAACTTCAGGAGACACAGTG